>NW_028261419.1:0-223835 GCF_051295495.1 Thamnophis sirtalis | reverse complement strand
AACCAACCCATTTTGTGATCTGATGTTTCCCTGGGGAGTTGCACCCAAGTATATCTTAGAATTTGCAGAAAAACTCAATTCAACCAGAACATGTTACTTTTGAACCAAAGCTCAAATTCGAAAAACAAACGGATATTAGTAGAGTCCTGGGTCGGGAATGCTAAAAAACCAACCCATTTTGTGATCTGATGTTTCCCTGGGGAGTTGCACCCAAGTATATCTTAGAATTTGCAGAAAAACTCAATTCAACCAGAACATGTTACTTTTGAACCAAAGCTCAAATTCGAAAAACAAACGTATATTAGTAGAGTCCTGGGTCGGGAATGCTAAAAAACCAACCATTTTGTGATCTGATGTTTCCCTGGGGAGTTGCACCCAAGTATATCTTAGAATTTGCAGAAAAACTCAATTGAACCAGAACGTGTTACTTTTGAACCAAAGCTCAGATTCGAAAAACAAAGGTATATTAGTAGTGTCTTGAGACGGGAATGCTAAAAAACCAACCCATTTTGTGATCTGATGTTTCCCTGGGGAGTTACACCCAAGTATATCTTAGAATTTGCAGAAAAACTGATTTCAACCAGAACATGTTACTTTTGAACCAAAGCTCAAATTCGAAAAACAAACGTATATTAGTAGAGTCCTGGGTCGGGAATGCTAAAAAACCAACCCATTTTGTGATCTGATGTTTCCCTGGGGAGTTACACCCAAGTATAGCTTAGAATTTGGAGAAAAACTCAATTCAACCAGAACATGTTACTTTTGAACCAAAGCTCAAATTCGAAAAACAAACGTATATTAGTAGTGTCCTGGGTCGGGAATGCTAAAAAACCAACCCATTTTGTGATCTGATGTTTCCCTGGGGAGTTGCACCCAAGTATATCTTAGAATTTGCAGAAAAACTCAATTGAACCAGAACGTGTTACTTTTGAACCAAAGCTCAGATTCGAAAAACAAAGGTATATTAGTAGTGTCTTGAGACGGGAATGCTAAAAAACCAACCCATTTTGTGATCTGATGTTTCCCTGGGGAGTTGCACCCAAGTATATCTTAGAATTTGCAGAAAAACTCAATTGAACCAGAACGTGTTACTTTTGAACCAAAGCTCAGATTCGAAAAACAAAGGTATATTAGTAGTGTCTTGAGACGGGAATGCTAAAAAACCAACCCATTTTGTGATCTGATGTTTCCCTGGGGAGTTACACCCAAGTATATCTTAGAATTTGCAGAAAAACTGATTTCAACCAGAACATGTTACTTTTGAACCAAAGCTCAAATTCGAAAAACAAACGTATATTAGTAGACTCCTGGGTCGGGAATGCTAAAAAACCAACCCATTTTGTGATCTGATGTTTCCCTGGGGAGTTGCACCCAAGTATATCTTAGAATTTGCAGAAAAACTCAATTCAACCAGAACATGTTACTTTTGAACCAAAGCTCAAATTCGAAAAACAAACGGATATTAGTAGAGTCCTGGGTCGGGAATGCTAAAAAACCAACCCATTTTGTGATCTGATGTTTCCCTTCGGAGTTACACCCAACTATATCTTAGAATTTGCAGAAAAACTGATTTCAACCAGAACATGTTACTTTTGAACCAAAGCTCAAATTTGAAAAACAAACGTATATTAGTAGTGTCCTGGGTTGGGAATGCTAAAAAACCAACCCATTTTTTGATCTGATGTTTCCCTGGGGAGTTGCACCCAAGTATATCTTAGAATTTGCAGAAAACTCAATTGAACCAGAACGTGTTACTTTTGAACCAAAGCTCAGATTCGAAAAACAAAGGTATATTAGTAGTGTCCTGAGTCGGGAATGCTAAAAAACCAACCCATTTTGTGATCTGATGTTTCCCTGGGGAGTTGCACCCAAGTATATCTTAGAATTTGCAGAAAAACTGATTTCAACCAGAACATGTTACTTTTGAACCAAAGCTCAAATTTGAAAAACAAACGTATATTAGTAGAGTCCTGGGTCGGGAATGCTAAAAAACCAACCCATTTTGTGATCTGATGTTTCCCTGGGGAGTTGCACCCAAGTATATCTTAGAATTTGCAGAAAAACTGATTTCAACCAGAACATGTTACTTTTGAACCAAAGCTCAAATTCGAAAAACAAACGTATATTAGTAGAGTCCTGGGTCGGGAATGCTAAAAAACCAACCCATTTTGTGATCTGATGTTTCCCTGGGGAGTTACACCCAAGTATATCTTAGAATTTGCAGAAAAACTCAATTCAACCAGAACATGTTACTTTTGAACCAAAGCTCAAATTCGAAAAACAAACGTATATTAGTAGAGTCCTGGGTCGGGAATGCTAAAAAACCAACCCATTTTGTGATCTGATGTTTCCCTGGGGAGTTGCACCCAAGTATATCTTAGAATTTGCAGAAAAACTCAATTGAACCAGAACGTGTTACTTTTGAACCAAAGCTCAGATTCGAAAAACAAAGGTATATTAGTAGTGTCTTGAGACGGGAATGCTAAAAAACCAACCCATTTTGTGATCTGATGTTTCCCTGGGGAGTTACACCCAAGTATATCTTAGAATTTGCAGAAAAACTGATTTCAACCAGAACATGTTACTTTTGAACCAAAGCTCAAATTCGAAAAACAAACGTATATTAGTAGAGTCCTGGGTCGGGAATGCTAAAAAACCAACCCATTTTGTGATCTGATGTTTCCCTAGGGAGTTGCACCCAAGTATATCTTAGAATTTGCAGAAAAACTCAATTGAACCAGAACGTGTTACTTTTGAACCAAAGCTCAGATTCGAAAAACAAAGGTATATTAGTAGTGTCTTGAGACGGGAATGCTAAACAACCAACCCATTTTGTGATCTGATGTTTCCCTGGGGAGTTGCACCCAAGTATATCTTAGAATTTGCAGAAAAACTGATTTCAACCAGAACATGTTACTTTTGAACCAAAGCTCAAATTCGAAAAACAAACGTATATTAGTAGAGTCCTGGGTCGGGAATGCTAAAAAACCAACCCATTTTGTGATCTGATGTTTCCCTGGGGAGTTGCACCCAAGTATATCTTAGAATTTGCAGAAAAACTCAATTGAACCAGAACGTGTTACTTTTGAACCAAAGCTCAGATTCGAAAAACAAAGGTATATTAGTAGTGTCTTGAGACGGGAATGCTAAAAAACCAACCCATTTTGTGATCTGATGTTTCCCTGGGGAGTTGCACCCAAGTATATCTTAGAATTTGCAGAAAAACTGATTTCAACCAGAACATGTTACTTTTGAACCAAAGCTCAAATTCGAAAAACAAACGTATATTAGTAGAGTCCTGGGTCGGGAATGCTAAAAAACCAACCCATTTTGTGATGTGATGTTTCCCTGGGGAGTTGCACCCAAGTATATCTTAGAATTTGCAGAAAAACTCAATTGAACCAGAACGTGTTACTTTTGAACCAAAGCTCAGATTCGAAAAACAAAGGTATATTAGTAGTGTCTTGAGACGGGAATGCTAAAAAACCAACCCATTTTGTGATCTGATGTTTCCCTGGGGAGTTACACCCAAGTATATCTTAGAATTTGCAGAAAAACTGATTTCAACCAGAACATGTTACTTTTGAACCAAAGCTCAAATTCGAAAAACAAACGTATATTAGTAGAGTCCTGGGTCGGGAATGCTAAAAAACCAACCCAATTTGTGATCTGATGTTTCCCTGGGGAGTTACACCCAAGTATATCTTAGAATTTGCAGAAAAACTGATTTCAACCAGAACATGTTACTTTTGAACCAAAGCTCAAATTCGAAAAACAAACGTATATTAGTAGAGTCCTGGGTCGGGAATGCTAAAAAACCAACCCATTTTGTGATCTGATGTTTCCCTGGGGAGTTACACCCAAGTATATCTTAGAATTTGCAGAAAAACTCAATTCAACCAGAACATGTTACTTTTGAACCAAAGCTCAAATTTGAAAAACAAACGTATATTAGTAGTGTCCTGGGTCGGGAATGCTAAAAAACCAACCCATTTTGTGATCTGATGTTTCCCTGGGGAGTTGCACCCAAGTATATCTTAGAATTTGCAGAAAAACTCAATTGAACCAGAACGTGTTACTTTTGAACCAAAGCTCAGATTCGAAAAACAAAGGTATATTAGTAGTGTCTTGAGACGGGAATGCTAAAAAACCAACCCATTTTGTGATCTGATGTTTCCCTGGGGAGTTGCACCCAAGTATATCTTAGAATTTGCAGAAAAACTCAATTGAACCAGAACGTGTTACTTTTGAACCAAAGCTCAGATTCGAAAAACAAAGGTATATTAGTAGTGTCTTGAGACGGGAATGCTAAAAAACCAACCCATTTTGTGATCTGATGTTTCCCTGGGGAGTTACACCCAAGTATATCTTAGAATTTGCAGAAAAACTGATTTCAACCAGAACATGTTACTTTTGAACCAAAGCTCAAATTCGAAAAACAAACGTATATTAGTAGAGTCCTGGGTCGGGAATGCTAAAAAACCAACCCATTTTGTGATCTGATGTTTCCCTGGGGAGTTGCACCCAAGTATATCTTAGAATTTGCAGAAAAACTGATTTCAACCAGAACATGTTACTTTTGAACCAAAGCTCAAATTCGAAAAACAAACGTATATTAGTAGAGTCCTGGGTCGGGAATGCTAAAAAACCAACCCATTTTGTGATCTGATGTTTCCCTGGGGAGTTGCACCCAAGTATATCTTAGAATTTGCAGAAAAACTCAATTGAACCAGAACGTGTTACTTTTGAACCAAAGCTCAGATTCGAAAAACAAAGGTATATTAGTAGTGTCTTGAGACGGGAATGCTAAAAAACCAACCCATTTTGTGATCTGATGTTTCCCTGGGGAGTTGCACCCAAGTATATCTTAGAATTTGCAGAAAAACTCAATTGAACCAGAACGTGTTACTTTTGAACCAAAGCTCAGATTCGAAAAACAAAGGTATATTAGTAGTGTCTTGAGACGGGAATGCTAAAAAACCAACCCATTTTGTGATCTGATGTTTCCCTGGGGAGTTACACCCAAGTATATCTTAGAATTTGCAGAAAAACTGATTTCAACCAGAACATGTTACTTTTGAACCAAAGCTCAAATTCGAAAAACAAACGTATATTAGTAGAGTCCTGGGTCGGGAATGCTAAAAAAACAACCCATTTTGTGATCTGATGTTTCCCTGGGGAGTTGCACCCAAGTATATCTTAGAATTTGCAGAAAAACTGATTTCAACCAGAACATGTTACTTTTGAACCAAAGCTCAAATTCGAAAAACAAACGTATATTAGTAGAGTCCTGGGTCGGGAATGCTAAAAAACCAACCCATTTTGTGATCTGATGTTTCCCTGGGGAGTTGCACCCAAGTATATCTTAGAATTTGCAGAAAAACTCAATGGAACCAGAACGTGTTACTTTTGAACTAAAGCTCAGATTCGAAAAACAAAGGTATATTAGTAGTGTCTTGAGACGGGAATGCTAAAAAACCAACCCATTTTGTGATCTGATGTTTCCCTGGGGAGTTACACCCAAGTATATCTTAGAATTTGCAGAAAAACTCAATTGAACCAGAACGTGTTACTTTTGAACCAAAGCTCAGATTCGAAAAACAAAGGTATATTAGTAGTGTCTTGAGACGGGAATGCTAAAAAACCAACCCATTTTGTGATCTGATGTTTCCCTGGGGAGTTACACCCAAGTATATCTTAGAATTTGCAGAAAAACTGATTTCAACCAGAACATGTTACTTTTGAACCAAAGCTCAAATTCGAAAAACAAACGTATATTAGTAGAGTCCTGGGTCGGGAATGCTAAAAAACCAACCCATTTTGTGATCTGATGTTTCCCTGGGGAGTTGCACCCAAGTATATCTTAGAATTTGCAGAAAAACTGATTTCAAGCAGAACATGTTACTTTTGAACCAAAGCTCAAATTCGAAAAACAAACGTATATTAGTAGAGTCCTGGGTCGGGAATGCTAAAAAACCAACCCATTTTGTGATCTGATGTTTCCCTGGGGAGTTGCACCCAAGTATATCTTAGAATTTGCAGAAAAACTCAATTCAACCAGAACGTGTTACTTTTGAACCAAAGCTCAGATTCGAAAAACAAAGGTATATTAGTAGTGTCTTGAGACGGGAATGCTAAAAAACCAACCCATTTTGTGATCTGATGTTTCCCTGGGGAGTTACACCCAAGTATATCTTAGAATTTGCAGAAAAACTCAATTGAACCAGAACGTGTTACTTTTGAACCAAAGCTCAGATTCGAAAAACAAAGGTATATTAGTAGTGTCTTGAGACGGGAATGCTAAAAAACCAACCCATTTTGTGATCTGATGTTTCCCTGGGGAGTTACACCCAAGTATATCTTAGAATTTGCAGAAAAACTGATTTCAACCAGAACATGTTACTTTTGAGCCAAAGCTCAAATTCGAAAAACAAATGTATATTAGTAGAGTCCTGGGTCGGGAATGCTAAAAAACCAACCCATTTTGTGATCTGATGTTTCCCTGGGGAGTTACACCCAACTATATCTTAGAATTTGCAGAAAAACTGATTTCAACCAGAACATGTTACTTTTGAACCAAAGCTCAAATTCGAAAAACAAACGTATATTAGTAGAGTCCTGGGTCGGGAATGCTAAAAAACCAACCCATTTTGTGATCTGATGTTTCCCTGGGGAGTTACATCCAAGTATATCTTAGAATTTGCAGAAAAACAATTGAACCAGAACGTGTTACTTTTGAACTAAAGCTCAGATTCGAAAAACAAAGGTATATTAGTAGTGTCTTGAGACGGGAATGCTAAAAAACCAACCCATTTTGTGATCTGATGTTTCCCTGGGGAGTTACACCCAAGTATATCTTAGAATTTGCAGAAAAACTCAATTGAACCAGAACGTGTTACTTTTGAACCAAAGCTCAGATTCGAAAAACAAAGGTATATTAGTAGTGTCTTGAGACGGGAATGCTAAAAAACCAACCCATTTTGTGATCTGATGTTTCCCTGGGGAGTTACACCCAAGTATATCTTAGAATTTGCAGAAAAACTGATTTCAACCAGAACATGTTACTTTTGAACCAAAGCTCAAATTCGAAAAACAAACGTATATTAGTAGAGTCCTGGGTCGGGAATGCTAAAAAACCAACCCATTTTGTGATCTGATGTTTCCCTGGGGAGTTGCACCCAAGTATATCTTAGAATTTGCAGAAAAACTCAATTGAACCAGAACGTGTTACTTTTGAACCAAAGCTCAGATTCGAAAAACAAAGGTATATTAGTAGTGTCTTGAGACGGGAATGCTAAAAAACCAACCCATTTTGTGATCTGATGTTTCCCTGGGGAGTTGCACCCAAGTATATCTTAGAATTTGCAGAAAAACTCAATTGAACCAGAACGTGTTACTTTTGAACCAAAGCTCAGATTCGAAAAACAAAGGTATATTAGTAGTGTCTTTAGACGGGAATGCTAAAAAACCAACCCATTTTGTGATCTGATGTTTCCCTGGGGAGTTACACCCAAGTATATCTTAGAATTTGCAGAAAAACTGATTTCAACCAGAACATGTTACTTTTGAACCAAAGCTCAAATTCGAAAAACAAACGTATATTAGTAGAGTCCTGGGTCGGGAATGCTATAAAACCAACCCATTTTGTGATCTGATGTTTCCCTGGGGAGTTGCACCCAAGTATATCTTAGAATTTGCAGAAAAACTGATTTCAACCAGAACATGTTACTTTTGAACCAAAGCTCAAATTCGAAAAACAAACGTATATTAGTAGAGTCCTGGGTCGGGAATGCTAAAAAACCAACCCATTTTGTGATCTGATGTTTCCCTGGGGAGTTGCACCCAAGTATATCTTAGAATTTGCAGAAAAACTCAATTGAACCAGAACGTGTTACTTTTGAACCAAAGCTCAGATTCGAAAAACAAAGGTATATTAGTAGTGTCTTGAGACGGGAATGCTAAAAAACCAACCCATTTTGTGATCTGATGTTTCCCTGGGGAGTTGCACCCAAGTATATCTTAGAATTTGCAGAAATACTCAATTCAACCAGAACGTGTTACTTTTGAACCAAAGCTCAGATTCGAAAAACAAAGGTATATTAGTAGTGTCTTGAGACGGGAATGCTAAAAAACCAACCCATTTTGTGATCTGATGTTTCCCTGGGGAGTTACACCCAAGTATATCTTAGAATTTGCAGAAAAACTCAATTGAACCAGAACGTGTTACTTTTGAACCAAAGCTCAGATTCGAAAAACAAAGGTATATTAGTAGTGTCTTGAGACGGGAATGCTAAAAAACCAACCCATTTTGTGATCTGATGTTTCCCTGGGGAGTTACACCCAAGTATATCTTAGAATTTGCAGAAAAACTGATTTCAACCAGAACATGTTACTTTTGAACCAAAGCTCAAATTCGAAAAACAAACGTATATTAGTAGAGTCCTGGGTCGGGAATGCTAAAAAACCAACCCATTTTGTGATCTGATGTTTCCCTGGGGAGTTACACCCAACTATATCTTAGAATTTGCAGAAAAACTCAATTGAACCAGAACGTGTTACTTTTGAACCAAAGCTCAGATTCGAAAAACAAAGGTATATTAGTAGTGTCTTGAGACGGGAATGCTAAAAAACCAACCCATTTTGTGATCTGATGTTTCCCTGGGGAGTTGCACCCAAGTATATCTTAGAATTTGCAGAAAAACTGATTTCAACCAGAACATGTTACTTTTGAACCAAAGCTCAAATTCGAAAAACAAACGTATATTAGTAGAGTCCTGGGTCGGGAATGCTAAAAAACCAACCCATTTTGTGATCTGATGTTTCCCTGGGGAGTTGCACCCAAGTATATCTTAGAATTTGCAGAAAAACTCAATTGAACCAGAACGTGTTACTTTTGAACCAAAGCTCAGATTCGAAAAACAAAGGTATATTAGTAGTGTTTTGAGACGGGAATGCTAAAAAACCAACCCATTTTGTGATCTGATGTTTCCCTGGGGAGTTGCACCCAACTATATTTTAGAATTTGCAGAAAAACTGATTTCAACCAGAACATGTTACTTTTGAACCAAAGCTCAAATTCAAAAAACAAATGTATATTAGTAGAGTCCTGGGTCGGGAATGCTAAAAAACCAACCCATTTTGTGATCTGATCTTTCCCTGGGGAGTTGCACCCAAGTATATCTTAGAATTTGCAGAAAAACTCAATTGAACCAGAACGTGTTACTTTTGAACCAAAGCTCAGATTCGAAAAACAAAGGTATATTAGTAGTGTCTTGAGACGGGAATGCTAAAAAACCAACCCATTTTGTGATCTGATGTTTCCCTGGGGAGTTACACCCAAGTATATCTTAGAATTTGCAGAAAAACTGATTTCAACCAGAACATGTTACTTTTGAACCAAAGCTCAAATTCGAAAAACAAACGTATATTAGTAGAGTCCTGGGTCGGGAATGCTAAAAAACCAACCCATTTTGTGATCTGATGTTTCCCTGGGGAGTTACACCCAAGTATATCTTAGAATTTGCAGAAAAACTGATTTCAACCAGAACATGTTACTTTTGAACCAAAGCTCAAATTCGAAAAACAAACGTATATTAGTAGAGTCCTGGGTCGGGAATGCTAAAAAACCAACCCATTTTGTGATGTGATGTTTCCCTGGGGAGTTGCACCCAAGTATATCTTAGAATTTGCAGAAAAACTCAATTGAACCAGAACGTGTTACTTTTGAACCAAAGCTCAGATTCGAAAAACAAAGGTATATTAGTAGTGTCTTGAGACGGGAATGCTAAAAAACCAACCCATTTTGTGATCTGATGTTTCCCTGGGGAGTTACACCCAAGTATATCTTAGAATTTGCAGAAAAACTGATTTCAACCAGAACATGTTACTTTTGAACCAAAGCTCAAATTCGAAAAACAAACGTATATTAGTAGAGTCCTGGGTCGGGAATGCTAAAAAACCAACCCAATTTGTGATCTGATGTTTCCCTGGGGAGTTACACCCAAGTATATCTTAGAATTTGCAGAAAAACTCAATTGAACCAGAACGTGTTACTTTTGAACCAAAGCTCAGATTCGAAAAACAAAGGTATATTAGTAGTGTCTTGAGACGGGAATGCTAAAAAACCAACCCATTTTGTGATCTGATGTTTCCCTGGGGAGTTGCACCCAAGTATATCTTAGAATTTGCAGAAAAACTCAATTGAACCAGAACGTGTTACTTTTGAACTAAAGCTCAGATTCGAAAAACAAAGGTATATTAGTAGTGTCTTGAGACGGGAATGCTAAAAAACCAACCCATTTTGTGATCTGATGTTTCCCTGGGGAGTTACACCCAAGTATATCTTAGAATTTGCAGAAAAACTCAATTGAACCAGAACGTGTTACTTTTGAACCAAAGCTCAGATTCGAAAAACAAAGGTATATTAGTAGTGTCTTGAGACGGGAATGCTAAAAAACCAACCCATTTTGTGATCTGATGTTTCCCTGGGGAGTTACACCCAAGTATATCTTAGAATTTGCAGAAAAACTGATTTCAACCAGAACATGTTACTTTTGAACCAAAGATCAAATTCGAAAAACAAACGTATATTAGTAGAGTCCTGGGTCGGGAATGCTAAAAAACCAACCCATTTTGTGATCTGATGTTTCCCTGGGGAGTTGCACCCAAGTATATCTTAGAATTTGCAGAAAAACTGATTTCAACCAGAACATGTTACTTTTGAACCAAAGCTCAAATTCGAAAAACAAACGTATATTAGTAGAGTCCTGGGTCGGGAATGCTAAAAAACCAACCCATTTTGTGATCTGATGTTTCCCTGGGGAGTTGCACCCAAGTATATCTTAGAATTTGCAGAAAAACTCAATTCAACCAGAACGTGTTACTTTTGAACCAAAGCTCAGATTCGAAAAACAAAGGTATATTAGTAGTGTCTTGAGACGGGAATGCTAAAAAACCAACCCATTTTGTGATCTGATGTTTCCCTGGGGAGTTACACCCAAGTATATCTTAGAATTTGCAGAAAAACTCAATTGAACCAGAACGTGTTACTTTTGAACCAAAGCTCAGATTCGAAAAACAAAGGTATATTAGTAGTGTCTTGAGACGGGAATGCTAAAAAACCAACCCATTTTGTGATCTGATGTTTCCCTGGGGAGTTACACCCAAGTATATCTTAGAATTTGCAGAAAAACTGATTTCAACCAGAACATGTTACTTTTGAGCCAAAGCTCAAATTCGAAAAACAAATGTATATTAGTAGAGTCCTGGGTCGGGAATGCTAAAAAACCAACCCATTTTGTGATCTGATGTTTCCCTGGGGAGTTACACCCAACTATATCTTAGAATTTGCAGAAAAACTGATTTCAACCAGAACATGTTACTTTTGAACCAAAGCTCAAATTCGAAAAACAAACGTATATTAGTAGAGTCCTGGGTCGGGAATGCTAAAAAACCAACCCATTTTGTGATCTGATGTTTCCCTGGGGAGTTACATCCAAGTATATCTTAGAATTTGCAGAAAAACTCAATTGAACCAGAACGTGTTACTTTTGAACTAAAGCTCATATTCGAAAAACAAAGGTATATTAGTAGTGTCTTGAGACGGGAATGCTAAAAAACCAACCCATTTTGTGATCTGATGTTTCCCTGGGGAGTTACACCCAAGTATATCTTAGAATTTGCAGAAAAACTCAATTGAACCAGAACGTGTTACTTTTGAACCAAAGCTCAGATTCGAAAAACAAAGGTATATTAGTAGTGTCTTGAGACGGGAATGCTAAAAAACCAACCCATTTTGTGATCTGATGTTTCCCTGGGGAGTTACACCCAAGTATATCTTAGAATTTGCAGAAAAACTGATTTCAACCAGAACATGTTACTTTTGAACCAAAGCTCAAATTCGAAAAACAAACGTATATTAGTAGAGTCCTGGGTCGGGAATGCTAAAAAACCAACCCATTTTGTGATCTGATGTTTCCCTGGGGAGTTGCACCCAAGTATATCTTAGAATTTGCAGAAAAACTCAATTGAACCAGAACGTGTTACTTTTGAACCAAAGCTCAGATTCGAAAAACAAAGGTATATTAGTAGTGTCTTGAGACGGGAATGCTAAAAAACCAACCCATTTTGTGATCTGATGTTTCCCTGGGGAGTTGCACCCAAGTATATCTTAGAATTTGCAGAAATACTCAATTCAACCAGAACGTGTTACTTTTGAACCAAAGCTCAGATTCGAAAAACAAAGGTATATTAGTAGTGTCTTGAGACGGGAATGCTAAAAAACCAACCCATTTTGTGATCTGATGTTTCCCTGGGGAGTTACACCCAAGTATATCTTAGAATTTGCAGAAAAACTCAATTGAACCAGAACGTGTTACTTTTGAACCAAAGCTCAGATTCGAAAAACAAAGGTATATTAGTAGTGTCTTGAGACGGGAATGCTAAAAAACCAACCCATTTTGTGATCTGATGTTTCCCTGGGGAGTTACACCCAAGTATATCTTAGAATTTGCAGAAAAACTGATTTCAACCAGAACATGTTACTTTTGAACCAAAGCTCAAATTCGAAAAACAAACGTATATTAGTAGAGTCCTGGGTCGGGAATGCTAAAAAACCAACCCATTTTGTGATCTGATGTTTCCCTGGGGAGTTACACCCAACTATATCTTAGAATTTGCAGAAAAACTGATTTCAACCAGAACATGTTACTTTTGAACCAAAGCTCAAATTCGAAAAACAAACGTATATTAGTAGAGTCCTGGGTCGGGAATGCTAAAAAACCAACCCATTTTGTGATCTGATGTTTCCCTGGGGAGTTACATCCAAGTATATCTTAGAATTTGCAGAAAAACTCAATTGAACCAGAACGTGTTACTTTTGAACCAAAGCTCAGATTCGAAAAACAAAGGTATATTAGTAGTGTCTTGAGACGGGAATGCTAAAAAACCAACCCATTTTGTGATCTGATGTTTCCCTGGGGAGTTACACCCAAGTATATCTTAGAATTTGCAGAAAAACTCAATTGAACCAGGACGTGTTACTTTTGAACCAAAGCTCAGATTCGAAAAACAAACGTATATTAGTAGAGTCCTGGGTCGGGAATGCTAAAAAACCAACCCATTTTGTGATCTGATGTTTCCCTGGGGAGTTACACCCAAGTATATCTTAGAATTTGCAGAAAAACTCAATTGAACCAGAACGTGTTACTTTTGAACCAAAGCTCAGATTCGAAAAACAAAGGTATATTAGTAGTGTCTTGAGACGGGAATGCTAAAAAACCAACCCATTTTGTGATCTGATGTTTCCCTGGGGAGTTACACCCAACTATATCTTAGAATTTGCAGAAAAACTGATTTCAACCAGAACATGTTACTTTTGAACCAAAGCTCAAATTCGAAAAACAAACGTATATTAGTAGAGTCCTGGGTCGGGAATGCTAAAAAACCAACCCATTTTGTGATCTGATGTTTCCCTGGGGAGTTACATCCAAGTATATCTTAGAATTTGCAGAAAAACTCAATTGAACCAGAACGTGTTACTTTTGAACTAAAGCTCAGATTCGAAAAACAAAGGTATATTAGTAGTGTCTTGAGACGGGAATGCTAAAACACCAACCCATTTTGTGATCTGATGTTTCCCTGGGGAGTTACACCCAAGTATATCTTAGAATTTGCAGAAAAACTCAATTGAACCAGAACGTGTTACTTTTGAACCAAAGCTCAGATTCGAAAAACAAATGTATATTAGTAGAGTCCTGGGTCGGGAATGCTAAAAAACCAACCCATTTTGTGATCTGATGTTTCCCTGGGGAGTTGCACCCAAGTATATCTTAGAATTTGCAGAAAAACTCAATTGAACCAGAACGTGTTACTTTTGAACCAAAGCTCAGATTCGAAAAACAAAGGTATATTAGTAGTGTCTTGAGACGGGAATGCTAAAAAACCAACCCATTTTGTGATCTGATGTTTCCCTGGGGAGTTACACCCAAGTATATCTTAGAATTTGCAGAAAAACTGATTTCAACCAGAACATGTTACTTTTGAACCAAAGCTCAAATTCGAAAAACAAACGTATATTAGTAGTGTCCTGGGTTGGGAATGCTAAAAAACCAACCCATTTTGTGATCTGATGTTTCCCTGGGGAGTTGCACCCAAGTATATCTTAGAATTTGCAGAAAAACTCAATTGAACCAGAACGTGTTACTTTTGAACCAAAGCTCAGATTCGAAAAACAAAGGTATATTAGTAGTGTCCTGAGTCGGGAATGCTAAAAAACCAACCCATTTTGTGATCTGATGTTTCCCTGGGGAGTTGCACCCAAGTATATCTTAGAATTTGCAGAAAAACTGATTTCAACCAGAACATGTTACTTTTGAACCAAAGCTCAAATTTGAAAAACAAACATATATTAGTAGAGTCCTGGGTCGGGAATGCTAAAAAACCAACCCATTTTGTGATCTGATGTTTCCCTGGGGAGTTGCACCCAAGTATATCTTAGAATTTGCAGAAAAACTGATTTCAACCAGAACATGTTACTTTTGAACCAAAGCTCAAATTCGAAAAACAAACGTATATTAGTAGAGTCCTGGGTCGGGAATGCTAAAAAACCAACCCATTTTGTGATCTGATGTTTCCCTGGGGAGTTACACCCAAGTATATCTTAGAATTTGCAGAAAAACTGATTTCAACCAGAACATGTTACTTTTGAACCAAAGCTCAAATTCGAAAAACAAACGTATATTAGTAGAGTCCTGGGTCGGGAATGCTAAAAAACCAACCCATTTTGTGATCTGATGTTTCCCTGGGGAGTTACACCCAAGTATATCTTAGAATTTGCAGAAAAACTGATTTCAACCAGAACATGTTACTTTTGAACCAAAGCTCAAATTCGAAAAACAAACGTATATTAGTAGAGTCCTGGGTCGGGAATGCTAAAAAACCAACCCATTTTGTGATCTGATGTTTCCCTGGGGAGTTGCACCCAAGTATATCTTAGAATTTGCAGAAAAACTCAATTGAACCAGAACGTGTTACTTTTGAACCAAAGCTCAGATTCGAAAAACAAAGGTATATTAGTAGTGTCTTGAGACGGGAATGCTAAAAAACCAACCCATTTTGTGATCTGATGTTTCCCTGGGGAGTTACACCCAAGTATATCTTAGAATTTGCAGAAAAACTGATTTCAACCAGAACATGTTACTTTTGAACCAAAGCTCAAATTCGAAAAACAAACGTATATTAGTAGAGTCCTGGGTCGGGAATGCTAAAAAACCAACCCATTTTGTGATCTGATGTTTCCCTGGGGAGTTACACCCAAGTATATCTTAGAATTTGCAGAAAAACTCAATTGAACCAGAACGTGTTACTTTTGAACCAAAGCTCAGATTCGAAAAACAAAGGTATATTAGTAGTGTCTTGAGACGGGAATGCTAAAAAACCAACCCATTTTGTGATCTGATGTTTCCCTGGGGAGTTACACCCAAGTATATCTTAGAATTTGCAGAAAAACTGATTTCAACCAGAACATGTTACTTTTGAACCAAAGCTCAAATTCGAAAAACAAAAGTATATTAGTAGAGTCCTGGGTCGGGAATGCTAAAAAACCAACCCATTTTGTGATCTGATGTTTCCCTGGGGAGTTGCACCCAAGTATATCTTAGAATTTGCAGAAAAACTCAATTGAACCAGAACGTGTTACTTTTGAACCAAAGCTCAGATTCGAAAAACAAAGGTATATTAGTAGTGTCTTGAGACGGGAATGCTAAAAAACCAACCCATTTTGTGATCTGATGTTTCCCTGGGGAGTTGCACCCAAGTATATCTTAGAATTTGCAGAAAAACTCAATTGAACCAGAACGTGTTACTTTTGAACCAAAGCTCAGATTCGAAAAACAAAGGTATATTAGTAGTGTCTTGAGACGGGAATGCTAAAAAACCAACCCATTTTGTGATCTGATGTTTCCCTGGGGAGTTACACCCAAGTATATCTTAGAATTTGCAGAAAAACTGATTTCAACCAGAACATGTTACTTTTGAACCAAAGCTCAAATTCGAAAAACAAACGTATATTAGTAGTGTCCTGGGTTGGGAATGCTAAAAAACCAACCCATTTTGTTATCTGATGTTTCCCTGGGGAGTTGCACCCAAGTATATCTTAGAATTTGCACAAAAACTCAATTGAACCAGAACGTGTTGCTTTTGAACCAAAGCTCAGATTCGAAAAACAAAGGTATATTAGTAGTGTCCTGAGTCGGGAATGCTAAAAAACCAACCCATTTTGTGATCTGATGTTTCCCTGGGGAGTTGCACCCAAGTATATCTTAGAATTTGCAGAAAAACTGATTTCAACCAGAACATGTTACTTTTGAACCAAAGCTCAAATTTGAAAAACAAACATATATTAGTAGAGTCCTGGGTCGGGAATGCTAAAAAACCAACCCATTTTGTGATCTGATGTTTCCCTGGGGAGTTGCACCCAAGTATATCTTAGAATTTGCAGAAAAACTGATTTCAACCAGAACATGTTACTTTTGAACCAAAGCTCAAATTCGAAAAACAAACGTATATTAGTAGAGTCCTGGGTCGGGAATGCTAAAAAACCAACCCATTTTGTGATCTGATGTTTCCCTGGGGAGTTACACCCAAGTATATCTTAGAATTTGCAGAAAAACTGATTTCAACCAGAACATGTTACTTTTGAACCAAAGCTCAAATTCGAAAAACAAACGTATATTAGTAGAGTCCTGGGTCGGGAATGCTAAAAAACCAACCCATTTTGTGATCTGATGTTTCCCTGGGGAGTTACACCCAAGTATATCTTAGAATTTGCAGAAAAACTCAATTCAACCAGGACATGTTACTTTTGAACCAAAGCTCAAATTCGAAAAACAAACGTATATTAGTAGAGTCCTGGGTCGGGAATGCTAAAAAACCAACCCATTTTGTGATCTGATGTTTCCCTGGGGAGTTGCACCCAAGTATATCTTAGAATTTGCAGAAAAACTCAATTGAACCAGAACGTGTTACTTTTGAACCAAAGCTCAGATTCGAAAAACAAACGTATATTAGTAGAGTCCTGGGTCGGGAATGCTAAAAAACCAACCCATTTTGTGATCTGATGTTTCCCTGGGGAGTTACACCCAAGTATATCTTAGAATTTGCAGAAAAACTGATTTCAACCAGAACATGTTACTTTTGAACCAAAGCTCAAATTCGAAAAACAAACGTATATTAGTAGAGTCCTGGGTCGGGAATGCTAAAAAACCAACCCATTTTGTGATCTGATGTTTCCCTGGGGAGTTACACCCAAGTATATCTTAGAATTTGCAGAAAAACTCAATTCAACCAGGACATGTTACTTTTGAACCAAAGCTCAAATTCGAAAAACAAACGTATATTAGTAGAGTCCTGGGTCGGGAATGCTAAAAAACCAACCCATTTTGTGATCTGATGTTTCCCTGGGGAGTTGCACCCAAGTATATCTTAGAATTTGCAGAAAAACTCAATTGAACCAGAACGTGTTACTTTTTAACCAAAGCTCAGATTCGAAAAACAAAGGTATATTAGTAGTGTCTTGAGACGGGAATGCTAAAAAACCAACCCATTTTGTGATCTGATGTTTCCCTGGGGAGTTACACCCAAGTATATCTTAGAATTTGCAGAAAAACTGATTTCAACCAGAACATGTTACTTTTGAACCAAAGCTCAAATTCAAAAAACAAACGTATATTAGTAGTGTCCTGGGTCGGGAATGCTAAAAAACCAACCCATTTTGTGATCTGATGTTTCCCTGGGGAGTTGCACCCAAGTATATCTTAGAATTTGCAGAAAAACTCAATTGAACCAGAACGTGTTACTTTTGAACCAAAGCTCAGATTCGAAAAACAAAGGTATATTAGTAGTGTCTTGAGACGGGAATGCTAAAAAACCAACCCATTTTGTGATCTGATGTTTCCCTGGGGAGTTGCACCCAAGTATATCTTAGAATTTGCAGAAAAACTCAATTGAACCAGAACGTGTTACTTTTGAACCAAAGCTCAGATTCGAAAAACAAAGGTATATTAGTAGTGTCTTGAGACGGGAATGCTAAAAAACCAACCCATTTTGTGATCTGATGTTTCCCTGGGGAGTTACACCCAAGTATATCTTAGAATTTGCAGAAAAACTGATTTCAACCAGAACGTGTTACTTTTGAACCAAAGCTCAGATTCGAAAAACAAAGGTATATTAGTAGTGTCTTGAGACGGGAATGCTAAAAAACCAACCCATTTTGTGATCTGATGTTTCCCTGGGGAGTTGCACCCAAGTATATCTTAGAATTTGCAGAAAAACTCAATTCAACCAGGACATGTTACTTTTGAACCAAAGCTCAAATTCGAAAAACAAACGTATATTAGTAGAGTCCTGGGTCGGGAATGCTAAAAAACCAACCCATTTTGTGATCTGATGTTTCCCTGGGGAGTTGCACCCAAGTATATCTTAGAATTTGCAGAAAAACTCAATTGAACCAGAACGTGTTACTTTTGAACCAAAGCTCAGATTCGAAAAACAAAGGTATATTAGTAGTGTCTTGAGACGGGAATGCTAAAAAACCAACCCATTTTGTGATCTGATGTTTCCCTGGGGAGTTACACCCAAGTATATCTTAGAATTTGCAGAAAAACTGATTTCAACCAGAACATGTTACTTTTGAACCAAAGCTCAAATTCAAAAAACAAACGTATATTAGTAGTGTCCTGGGTCGGGAATGCTAAAAAACCAACCCATTTTGTGATCTGATGTTTCCCTGGGGAGTTGCACCCAAGTATATCTTAGAATTTGCAGAAAAACTCAATTGAACCAGAACGTGTTACTTTTGAACCAAAGCTCAGATTCGAAAAACAAAGGTATATTAGTAGTGTCTTGAGACGGGAATGCTAAAAAACCAACCCATTTTGTGATCTGATGTTTCCCTGGGGAGTTGCACCCAAGTATATCTTAGAATTTGCAGAAAAACTCAATTGAACCAGAACGTGTTACTTTTGAACCAAAGCTCAGATTCGAAAAACAAAGGTATATTAGTAGTGTCTTGAGACGGGAATGCTAAAAAACCAACCCATTTTGTGATCTGATGTTTCCCTGGGGAGTTGCACCCAAGTATATCTTAGAATTTGCAGAAAAACTGATTTCAACCAGAACATGTTACTTTTGAACCAAAGCTCAAATTCGAAAAACAAACGTATATTAGTAGAGTCCTGGGTCGGGAATGCTAAAAAACCAACCCATTTTGTGATCTGATGTTTCCCTGGGGAGTTGCACCCAAGTATATCTTAGAATTTGCACAAAAACTCAATTGAACCAGAACGTGTTGCTTTTGAACCAAAGCTCAGATTCGAAAAACAAACGTATATTAGTAGAGTCCTGGGTCGGGAATGCTAAAAAACCAACCCATTTTGTGATCTGATGTTTCCCTGGGGAGTTACACCCAAGTATATCTTAGAATTTGCAGAAAAACTGATTTCAACCAGAACATGTTACTTTTGAACCAAAGCTCAAATTCGAAAAACAAACGTATATTAGTAGAGTCCTGGGTCGGGAATGCTAAAAAACCAACCCATTTTGTGATCTGATGTTTCCCTGGGGAGTTACACCCAAGTATATCTTAGAATTTGCAGAAAAACTCAATTCAACCAGGACATGTTACTTTTGAACCAAAGCTCAAATTCGAAAAACAAACGTATATTAGTAGAGTCCTGGGTCGGGAATGCTAAAAAACCAACCCATTTTGTGATCTGATGTTTCCCTGGGGAGTTGCACCCAAGTATATCTTAGAATTTGCAGAAAAACTCAATTGAACCAGAACGTGTTACTTTTGAACCAAAGCTCAGATTCGAAAAACAAAGGTATATTAGTAGTGTCTTGAGACGGGAATGCTAAAAAACCAACCCATTTTGTGATCTGATGTTTCCCTGGGGAGTTACACCCAAGTATATCTTAGAATTTGCAGAAAAACTGATTTCAACCAGAACATGTTACTTTTGAACCAAAGCTCAAATTCAAAAAACAAACGTATATTAGTAGTGTCCTGGGTCGGGAATGCTAAAAAACCAACCCATTTTGTGATCTGATGTTTCCCTGGGGAGTTGCACCCAAGTATATCTTAGAATTTGCAGAAAAACTCAATTGAACCAGAACGTGTTACTTTTGAACCAAAGCTCAGATTCGAAAAACAAAGGTATATTAGTAGTGTCTTGAGACGGGAATGCTAAAAAACCAACCCATTTTGTGATCTGATGTTTCCCTGGGGAGTTGCACCCAAGTATATCTTAGAATTTGCAGAAAAACTCAATTGAACCAGAACGTGTTACTTTTGAACCAAAGCTCAGATTCGAAAAACAAAGGTATATTAGTAGTGTCTTGAGACGGGAATGCTAAAAAACCAACCCATTTTGTGATCTGATGTTTCCCTGGGGAGTTACACCCAAGTATATCTTAGAATTTGCAGAAAAACTGATTTCAACCAGAACGTGTTACTTTTGAACCAAAGCTCAGATTCGAAAAACAAAGGTATATTAGTAGTGTCTTGAGACGGGAATGCTAAAAAACCAACCCATTTTGTGATCTGATGTTTCCCTGGGGAGTTGCACCCAAGTATATCTTAGAATTTGCAGAAAAACTCAATTCAACCAGGACATGTTACTTTTGAACCAAAGCTCAAATTCGAAAAACAAACGTATATTAGTAGAGTCCTGGGTCGGGAATGCTAAAAAACCAACCCATTTTGTGATCTGATGTTTCCCTGGGGAGTTGCACCCAAGTATATCTTAGAATTTGCAGAAAAACTCAATTGAACCAGAACGTGTTACTTTTGAACCAAAGCTCAGATTCGAAAAACAAAGGTATATTAGTAGTGTCTTGAGACGGGAATGCTAAAAAACCAACCCATTTTGTGATCTGATGTTTCCCTGGGGAGTTACACCCAAGTATATCTTAGAATTTGCAGAAAAACTGATTTCAACCAGAACATGTTACTTTTGAACCAAAGCTCAAATTCAAAAAACAAACGTATATTAGTAGTGTCCTGGGTCGGGAATGCTAAAAAACCAACCCATTTTGTGATCTGATGTTTCCCTGGGGAGTTGCACCCAAGTATATCTTAGAATTTGCAGAAAAACTCAATTGAACCAGAACGTGTTACTTTTGAACCAAAGCTCAGATTCGAAAAACAAAGGTATATTAGTAGTGTCTTGAGACGGGAATGCTAAAAAACCAACCCATTTTGTGATCTGATGTTTCCCTGGGGAGTTGCACCCAAGTATATCTTAGAATTTGCAGAAAAACTCAATTGAACCAGAACGTGTTACTTTTGAACCAAAGCTCAGATTCGAAAAACAAAGGTATATTAGTAGTGTCTTGAGACGGGAATGCTAAAAAACCAACCCATTTTGTGATCTGATGTTTCCCTGGGGAGTTGCACCCAAGTATATCTTAGAATTTGCAGAAAAACTGATTTCAACCAGAACATGTTACTTTTGAACCAAAGCTCAAATTCGAAAAACAAACGTATATTAGTAGAGTCCTGGGTCGGGAATGCTAAAAAACCAACCCATTTTGTGATCTGATGTTTCCCTGGGGAGTTGCACCCAAGTATATCTTAGAATTTGCACAAAAACTCAATTGAACCAGAACGTGTTGCTTTTGAACCAAAGCTCAGATTCGAAAAACAAAGGTATATTAGTAGTGTCCTGAGTCGGGAATGCTAAAAAACCAACCCATTTTGTGATCTGATGTTTCCCTGGGGAGTTGCACCCAAGTATATCTTAGAATTTGCAGAAAAACTGATTTCAACCAGAACATGTTACTTTTGAACCAAAGCTCAAATTTGAAAAACAAACATATATTAGTAGAGTCCTGGGTCGGGAATGCTAAAAAACCAACCCATTTTGTGATCTGATGTTTCCCTGGGGAGTTGCACCCAAGTATATCTTAGAATTTGCAGAAAAACTGATTTCAACCAGAACATGTTACTTTTGAACCAAAGCTCAAATTCGAAAAACAAACGTATATTAGTAGAGTCCTGGGTCGGGAATGCTAAAAAACCAACCCATTTTGTGATCTGATGTTTCCCTGGGGAGTTACACCCAAGTATATCTTAGAATTTGCAGAAAAACTGATTTCAACCAGAACATGTTACTTTTGAACCAAAGCTCAAATTCGAAAAACAAACGTATATTAGTAGAGTCCTGGGTCGGGAATGCTAAAAAACCAACCCATTTTGTGATCTGATGTTTCCCTGGGGAGTTACACCCAAGTATATCTTAGAATTTGCAGAAAAACTCAATTCAACCAGGACATGTTACTTTTGAACCAAAGCTCAAATTCGAAAAACAAACGTATATTAGTAGAGTCCTGGGTCGGGAATGCTAAAAAACCAACCCATTTTGTGATCTGATGTTTCCCTGGGGAGTTGCACCCAAGTATATCTTAGAATTTGCAGAAAAACTCAATTGAACCAGAACGTGTTACTTTTGAACCAAAGCTCAGATTCGAAAAACAAAGGTATATTAGTAGTGTCTTGAGACGGGAATGCTAAAAAACCAACCCATTTTGTGATCTGATGTTTCCCTGGGGAGTTACACCCAAGTATATCTTAGAATTTGCAGAAAAACTGATTTCAACCAGAACATGTTACTTTTGAACCAAAGCTCAAATTCAAAAAACAAACGTATATTAGTAGTGTCCTGGGTCGGGAATGCTAAAAAACCAACCCATTTTGTGATCTGATGTTTCCCTGGGGAGTTGCACCCAAGTATATCTTAGAATTTGCAGAAAAACTCAATTGAACCAGAACGTGTTACTTTTGAACCAAAGCTCAGATTCGAAAAACAAAGGTATATTAGTAGTGTCTTGAGACGGGAATGCTAAAAAACCAACCCATTTTGTGATCTGATGTTTCCCTGGGGAGTTGCACCCAAGTATATCTTAGAATTTGCAGAAAAACTCAATTGAACCAGAACGTGTTACTTTTGAACCAAAGCTCAGATTCGAAAAACAAAGGTATATTAGTAGTGTCTTGAGACGGGAATGCTAAAAAACCAACCCATTTTGTGATCTGATGTTTCCCTGGGGAGTTACACCCAAGTATATCTTAGAATTTGCAGAAAAACTGATTTCAACCAGAACGTGTTACTTTTGAACCAAAGCTCAGATTCGAAAAACAAAGGTATATTAGTAGTGTCTTGAGACGGGAATGCTAAAAAACCAACCCATTTTGTGATCTGATGTTTCCCTGGGGAGTTGCACCCAAGTATATCTTAGAATTTGCAGAAAAACTCAATTCAACCAGGACATGTTACTTTTGAACCAAAGCTCAAATTCGAAAAACAAACGTATATTAGTAGAGTCCTGGGTCGGGAATGCTAAAAAACCAACCCATTTTGTGATCTGATGTTTCCCTGGGGAGTTGCACCCAAGTATATCTTAGAATTTGCAGAAAAACTCAATTGAACCAGAACGTGTTACTTTTGAACCAAAGCTCAGATTCGAAAAACAAAGGTATATTAGTAGTGTCTTGAGACGGGAATGCTAAAAAACCAACCCATTTTGTGATCTGATGTTTCCCTGGGGAGTTACACCCAAGTATATCTTAGAATTTGCAGAAAAACTGATTTCAACCAGAACATGTTACTTTTGAACCAAAGCTCAAATTCAAAAAACAAACGTATATTAGTAGTGTCCTGGGTCGGGAATGCTAAAAAACCAACCCATTTTGTGATCTGATGTTTCCCTGGGGAGTTGCACCCAAGTATATCTTAGAATTTGCAGAAAAACTCAATTGAACCAGAACGTGTTACTTTTGAACCAAAGCTCAGATTCGAAAAACAAAGGTATATTAGTAGTGTCTTGAGACGGGAATGCTAAAAAACCAACCCATTTTGTGATCTGATGTTTCCCTGGGGAGTTGCACCCAAGTATATCTTAGAATTTGCAGAAAAACTCAATTGAACCAGAACGTGTTACTTTTGAACCAAAGCTCAGATTCGAAAAACAAAGGTATATTAGTAGTGTCTTGAGACGGGAATGCTAAAAAACCAACCCATTTTGTGATCTGATGTTTCCCTGGGGAGTTACACCCAAGTATATCTTAGAATTTGCAGAAAAACTGATTTCAACCAGAACGTGTTACTTTTGAACCAAAGCTCAGATTCGAAAAACAAAGGTATATTAGTAGTGTCTTGAGACGGGAATGCTAAAAAACCAACCCATTTTGTGATCTGATGTTTCCCTGGGGAGTTGCACCCAAGTATATCTTAGAATTTGCAGAAAAACTGATTTCAACCAGAACATGTTACTTTTGAACCAAAGCTCAAATTCGAAAAACAAACGTATATTAGTAGAGTCCTGGGTCGGGAATGCTAAAAAACCAACCCATTTTGTGATCTGATGTTTCCCTGGGGAGTTGCACCCAAGTATATCTTAGAATTTGCAGAAAAACTCAATTGAACCAGAACGTGTTACTTTTGAACCAAAGCTCAGATTTGAAAAACAAAGGTATATTAGTAGTGTCTTGAGACGGGAATGCTAAAAAACCAACCCATTTTGTGATCTGATGTTTCCCTGGGGAGTTACACCCAAGTATATCTTAGAATTTGCAGAAAAACTGATTTCAACCAGAACATGTTACTTTTGAACCAAAGCTCAAATTCGAAAAACAAAAGTATATTAGTAGAGTCCTGGGTCGGGAATGCTAAAAAACCAACCCATTTTGTGATCTGATGTTTCCCTGGGGAGTTGCACCCAAGTATATCTTAGAATTTGCAGAAAAACTCAATTGAACCAGAACGTGTTACTTTTGAACCAAAGCTCAGATTCGAAAAACAAAGGTATATTAGTAGTGTCTTGAGACGGGAATGCTAAAAAACCAACCCATTTTGTGATCTGATGTTTCCCTGGGGAGTTGCACCCAAGTATATCTTAGAATTTGCAGAAAAACTCAATTGAACCAGAACGTGTTACTTTTGAACCAAAGCTCAGATTCGAACAACAAAGGTATATTAGTAGTGTCTTGAGACGGGAATGCTAAAAAACCAACCCATTTTGTGATCTGATGTTTCCCTGGGGAGTTGCACCCAAGTATATCTTAGAATTTGCAGAAAAACTGATTTCAACCAGAACATGTTACTTTTGAACCAAAGCTCAAATTCGAAAAACAAACGTATATTAGTAGAGTCCTGGGTCGGGAATGCTAAAAAACCAACCCATTTTGTGATCTGATGTTTCCCTGGGGAGTTGCACCCAAGTATATCTTAGAATTTGCAGAAAAACTCAATTGAACCAGAACGTGTTACTTTTGAACCAAAGCTCAGATTTGAAAAACAAAGGTATATTAGTAGTGTCTTGAGACGGGAATGCTAAAAAACCAACCCATTTTGTGATCTGATGTTTCCCTGGGGAGTTACACCCAAGTATATCTTAGAATTTGCAGAAAAACTGATTTCAACCAGAACATGTTACTTTTGAACCAAAGCTCAAATTCGAAAAACAAAAGTATATTAGTAGAGTCCTGGGTCGGGAATGCTAAAAAACCAACCCATTTTGTGATCTGATGTTTCCCTGGGGAGTTGCACCCAAGTATATCTTAGAATTTGCAGAAAAACTCAATTGAACCAGAACGTGTTACTTTTGAACCAAAGCTCAGATTCGAAAAACAAAGGTATATTAGTAGTGTCTTGAGACGGGAATGCTAAAAAACCAACCCATTTTGTGATCTGATGTTTCCCTGGGGAGTTGCACCCAAGTATATCTTAGAATTTGCAGAAAAACTCAATTGAACCAGAACGTGTTACTTTTGAACCAAAGCTCAGATTCGAAAAACAAAGGTATATTAGTAGTGTCTTGAGACGGGAATGCTAAAAAACCAACCCATTTTGTGATCTGATGTTTCCCTGGGGAGTTGCACCCAAGTATATCTTAGAATTTGCAGAAAAACTCAGTTGAACCAGAACGTGTTACTTTTGAACCAAAGCTCAGATTCGAAAAACAAAGGTATATTAGTAGTGTCTTGAGACGGGAATGCTAAAAAACCAACCCATTTTGTGATCTGATGTTTCCCTGGGGAGTTGCACCCAAGTATATCTTAGAATTTGCAGAAAAACTCAATTGAACCAGAACGTGTTACTTTTGAACCAAAGCTCAGATTCGAAAAACAAAGGTATATTAGTAGTGTCTTGAGACGGGAATGCTAAAAAACCAACCCATTTTGTGATCTGATGTTTCCCTGGGGAGTTACACCCAAGTATATCTTAGAATTTGCAGAAAAACTGATTTCAACCAGAACATGTTACTTTTGAACCAAAGCTCAAATTCGAAAAACAAACGTATATTAGTAGAGTCCTGGGTCGGGAATGCTAAAAAACCAACCCATTTTGTGATCTGATGTTTCCCTGGGGAGTTGCACCCAAGTATATCTTAGAATTTGCAGAAAAACTCAATTGAACCAGAACGTGTTACTTTTGAACCAAAGCTCAGATTCGAAAAACAAAGGTATATTAGTAGTGTCTTGAGACGGGAATGCTAAAAAACCAACCCATTTTGTGATCTGATGTTTCCCTGGGGAGTTACACCCAAGTATATCTTAGAATTTGCAGAAAAACTGATTTCAACCAGAACATGTTACTTTTGAACCAAAGCTCAAATTCGAAAAACAAAAGTATATTAGTAGAGTCCTGGGTCGGGAATGCTAAAAAACCAACCCATTTTGTGATCTGATGTTTCCCTGGGGAGTTGCACCCAAGTATATCTTAGAATTTGCAGAAAAACTCAATTGAACCAGAACGTGTTACTTTTGAACCAAAGCTCAGATTCGAAAAACAAAGGTATATTAGTAGTGTCTTGAGACGGGAATGCTAAAAAACCAACCCATTTTGTGATCTGATGTTTCCCTGGGGAGTTGCACCCAAGTATATCTTAGAATTTGCAGAAAAACTCAATTGAACCAGAACGTGTTACTTTTGAACCAAAGCTCAGATTCGAAAAACAAAGGTATATTAGTAGTGTCTTGAGACGGGAATGCTAAAAAACCAACCCATTTTGTGATCTGATGTTTCCCTGGGGAGTTGCACCCAAGTATATCTTAGAATTTGCAGAAAAACTGATTTCAACCAGAACATGTTACTTTTGAACCAAAGCTCAAATTCGAAAAACAAACGTATATTAGTAGAGTCCTGGGTCGGGAATGCTAAAAAACCAACCCATTTTGTGATCTGATGTTTCCCTGGGGAGTTGCACCCAAGTATATCTTAGAATTTGCAGAAAAACTCAATTGAACCAGAACGTGTTACTTTTGAACCAAAGCTCAGATTTGAAAAACAAAGGTATATTAGTAGTGTCTTGAGACGGGAATGCTAAAAAACCAACCCATTTTGTGATCTGATGTTTCCCTGGGGAGTTACACCCAAGTATATCTTAGAATTTGCAGAAAAACTGATTTCAACCAGAACATGTTACTTTTGAACCAAAGCTCAAATTCGAAAAACAAAAGTATATTAGTAGAGTCCTGGGTCGGGAATGCTAAAAAACCAACCCATTTTGTGATCTGATGTTTCCCTGGGGAGTTGCACCCAAGTATATCTTAGAATTTGCAGAAAAACTCAATTGAACCAGAACGTGTTACTTTTGAACCAAAGCTCAGATTCGAAAAACAAAGGTATATTAGTAGTGTCTTGAGACGGGAATGCTAAAAAACCAACCCATTTTGTGATCTGATGTTTCCCTGGGGAGTTGCACCCAAGTATATCTTAGAATTTGCAGAAAAACTCAATTGAACCAGAACGTGTTACTTTTGAACCAAAGCTCAGATTCGAAAAACAAAGGTATATTAGTAGTGTCTTGAGACGGGAATGCTAAAAAACCAACCCATTTTGTGATCTGATGTTTCCCTGGGGAGTTGCACCCAAGTATATCTTAGAATTTGCAGAAAAACTCAGTTGAACCAG
The DNA here is from genome assembly GCF_051295495.1 of Thamnophis sirtalis. Taxonomy (NCBI): domain Eukaryota; kingdom Metazoa; phylum Chordata; class Lepidosauria; order Squamata; family Natricidae; genus Thamnophis; species Thamnophis sirtalis. Next base: position 195,864 of record NW_028261419.1, on the reverse strand, counting down.
AACGTGTTACTTTTGAACCAAAGCTCAGATTCGAAAAACAAAGGTATATTAGTAGTGTCTTGAGACGGGAATGCTAAAAAACCAACCCATTTTGTGATCTGATGTTTCCCTGGGGAGTTGCACCCAAGTATATCTTAGAATTTGCAGAAAAACTCAATTGAACCAGAACGTGTTACTTTTGAACCAAAGCTCAGATTCGAAAAACAAAGGTATATTAGTAGTGTCTTGAGACGGGAATGCTAAAAAACCAACCCATTTTGTGATCTGATGTTTCCCTGGGGAGTTACACCCAAGTATATCTTAGAATTTGCAGAAAAACTGATTTCAACCAGAACATGTTACTTTTGAACCAAAGCTCAAATTCGAAAAACAAACGTATATTAGTAGAGTCCTGGGTCGGGAATGCTAAAAAACCAACCCATTTTGTGATCTGATGTTTCCCTGGGGAGTTGCACCCAAGTATATCTTAGAATTTGCAGAAAAACTCAATTGAACCAGAACGTGTTACTTTTGAACCAAAGCTCAGATTCGAAAAACAAAGGTATATTAGTAGTGTCTTGAGACGGGAATGCTAAAAAACCAACCCATTTTGTGATCTGATGTTTCCCTGGGGAGTTACACCCAAGTATATCTTAGAATTTGCAGAAAAACTGATTTCAACCAGAACATGTTACTTTTGAACCAAAGCTCAAATTCGAAAAACAAAAGTATATTAGTAGAGTCCTGGGTCGGGAATGCTAAAAAACCAACCCATTTTGTGATCTGATGTTTCCCTGGGGAGTTGCACCCAAGTATATCTTAGAATTTGCAGAAAAACTCAATTGAACCAGAACGTGTTACTTTTGAACCAAAGCTCAGATTCGAAAAACAAAGGTATATTAGTAGTGTCTTGAGACGGGAATGCTAAAAAACCAACCCATTTTGTGATCTGATGTTTCCCTGGGGAGTTACACCCAACTATATCTTAGAATTTGCAGAAAAACTGATTTCAACCAGAACATGTTACTTTTGAACCAAAGCTCAAATTCGAAAAACAAACGTATATTAGTAGAGTCCTGGGTCGGGAATGCTAAAAAACCAACCCAATTTGTGATCTGATGTTTCCCTGGGGAGTTACACCCAAGTATATCTTAGAATTTGCAGAAAAACTGATTTCAACCAGAACATGTTACTTTTGAACCAAAGCTCAAATTCGAAAAACAAACGTATATTAGTAGAGTCCTGGGTCGGGAATGCTAAAAAACCAACCCAATTTGTGATCTGATGTTTCCCTGGGGAGTTACACCCAACTATATCTTAGAATTTGCAGAAAAACTGATTTCAACCAGAACATGTTACTTTTGAACCAAAGCTCAAATTCGAAAAACAAACGTATATTAGTAGAGTCCTGGGTCGGGAATGCTAAAAAACCAACCCAATTTGTGATCTGATGTTTCCCTGGGGAGTTACACCCAACTATATCTTAGAATTTGCAGAAAAACTGATTTCAACCAGAACATGTTACTTTTGAACCAAAGCTCAAATTCGAAAAACAAACGTATATTAGTAGAGTCCTGGGTCGGGAATGCTAAAAAACCAACCCATTTTGTGATCTGATGTTTCCCTGGGGAGTTACACCCAAGTATATCTTAGAATTTGCAGAAAAACTCAATTCAACCAGAACATGTTACTTTTGAACCAAAGCTCAAATTCGAAAAACAAACGTATATTAGTAGTGTCCTGGGTCGGGAATGCTAAAAAACCAACCCATTTTGTGATCTGATGTTTCCCTGGGGAGTTGCACCCAAGTATATCTTAGAATTTGCAGAAAAACTCAATTGAACCAGAACGTGTTACTTTTGAACCAAAGCTCAGATTCGAAAAACAAAGGTATATTAGTAGTGTCTTGAGACGGGAATGCTAAAAAACCAACCCATTTTGTGATCTGATGTTTCCCTGGGGAGTTACACCCAAGTATATCTTAGAATTTGCAGAAAAACTGATTTCAACCAGAACATGTTACTTTTGAACCAAAGCTCAAATTCGAAAAACAAACGTATATTAGTAGAGTCCTGGGTCGGGAATGCTAAAAAACCAACCCATTTTGTGATCTGATGTTTCCCTGGGGAGTTGCACCCAAGTATATCTTAGAATTTGCACAAAAACTCAATTGAACCAGAACGTGTTGCTTTTGAACCAAAGCTCAGATTCGAAAAACAAAGGTATATTAGTAGTGTCCTGAGTCGGGAATGCTAAAAAACCAACCCATTTTGTGATCTGATGTTTCCCTGGGGAGTTACACCCAAGTATATCTTAGAATTTGCAGAAAAACTGATTTCAACCAGAACGTGTTACTTTTGAACCAAAGCTCAGATTCGAAAAACAAAGGTATATTAGTAGTGTCTTGAGACGGGAATGCTAAAAAACCAACCCATTTTGTGATCTGATGTTTCCCTGGGGAGTTGCACCCAAGTATATCTTAGAATTTGCAGAAAAACTCAATTGAACCAGAACGTGTTACTTTTGAACCAAAGCTCAGATTCGAAAAACAAAGGTATATTAGTAGTGTCTTGAGACGGGAATGCTAAAAAACCAACCCATTTTGTGATCTGATGTTTCCCTGGGGAGTTACACCCAAGTATATCTTAGAATTTGCAGAAAAACTGATTTCAACCAGAACATGTTACTTTTGAACCAAAGCTCAAATTCGAAAAACAAACGTATATTAGTAGAATCCTGGGTCGGGAATGCTAAAAAACCAACCCATTTTGTGATCTGATGTTTCCCTGGGGAGTTGCACCCAAGTATATCTTAGAATTTGCAGAAAAACTCAATTAAACCAGAACGTGTTAGTTTTGAACCAAAGCTCAGATTCGAAAAACAAAGGTATATTAGTAGTGTCTTGAGACGGGAATGCTAAAAAACCAACCCATTTTGTGATCTGATGTTTCCCTGGGGAGTTGCACCCAAGTATATCTTAGAATTTGCAGAAAAACTCAATTGAACCAGAACGTGTTACTTTTGAACCAAAGCTCAGATTCGAAAAACAAAGGTATATTAGTAGTGTCTTGAGACGGGAATGCTAAAAAACCAACCCATTTTGTGATCTGATGTTTCCCTGGGGAGTTACACCCAAGTATATCTTAGAATTTGCAGAAAAACTGATTTCAACCAGAACATGTTACTTTTGAACCAAAGCTCAAATTCGAAAAACAAACGTATATTAGTAGTGTCCTGGGTTGGGAATGCTAAAAAACCAACCCATTTTGTGATCTGATGTTTCCCTTGGGAGTTGCACCCAAGTATATCTTAGAATTTGCACAAAAACTCAATTGAACCAGAACGTGTTGCTTTTGAACCAAAGCTCAGATTCGAAAAACAAAGGTATATTAGTAGTGTCCTGAGTCGGGAATGCTAAAAAACCAACCCATTTTGTGATCTGATGTTTCCCTGGGGAGTTGCACCCAAGTATATCTTAGAATTTGCAGAAAAACTGATTTCAACCAGAACATGTTACTTTTGAACCAAAGCTCAAATTTGAAAAACAAACATATATTAGTAGAGTCCTGGGTCGGGAATGCTAAAAAACCAACCCATTTTGTGATCTGATGTTTCCCTGGGGAGTTGCACCCAAGTATATCTTAGAATTTGCAGAAAAACTGATTTCAACCAGAACATGTTACTTTTGAACCAAAGCTCAAATTCGAAAAACAAACGTATATTAGTAGAGTCCTGGGTCGGGAATGCTAAAAAACCAACCCATTTTGTGATCTGATGTTTCCCTGGGGAGTTACACCCAAGTATATCTTAGAATTTGCAGAAAAACTGATTTCAACCAGAACATGTTACTTTTGAACCAAAGCTCAAATTCGAAAAACAAACGTATATTAGTAGAGTCCTGGGTCGGGAATGCTAAAAAACCAACCCATTTTGTGATCTGATGTTTCCCTGGGGAGTTACACCCAAGTATATCTTAGAATTTGCAGAAAAACTCAATTCAACCAGGACATGTTACTTTTGAACCAAAGCTCAAATTCGAAAAACAAACGTATATTAGTAGAGTCCTGGGTCGGGAATGCTAAAAAACCAACCCATTTTGTGATCTGATGTTTCCCTGGGGAGTTGCACCCAAGTATATCTTAGAATTTGCAGAAAAACTCAATTGAACCAGAACGTGTTACTTTTGAACCAAAGCTCAGATTCGAAAAACAAAGGTATATTAGTAGTGTCTTGAGACGGGAATGCTAAAAAACCAACCCATTTTGTGATCTGATGTTTCCCTGGGGAGTTACACCCAAGTATATCTTAGAATTTGCAGAAAAACTGATTTCAACCAGAACATGTTACTTTTGAACCAAAGCTCAAATTCAAAAAACAAACGTATATTAGTAGTGTCCTGGGTCGGGAATGCTAAAAAACCAACCCATTTTGTGATCTGATGTTTCCCTGGGGAGTTGCACCCAAGTATATCTTAGAATTTGCAGAAAAACTCAATTGAACCAGAACGTGTTACTTTTGAACCAAAGCTCAGATTCGAAAAACAAAGGTATATTAGTAGTGTCTTGAGACGGGAATGCTAAAAAACCAACCCATTTTGTGATCTGATGTTTCCCTGGGGAGTTGCACCCAAGTATATCTTAGAATTTGCAGAAAAACTCAATTGAACCAGAACGTGTTACTTTTGAACCAAAGCTCAGATTCGAAAAACAAAGGTATATTAGTAGTGTCTTGAGACGGGAATGCTAAAAAACCAACCCATTTTGTGATCTGATGTTTCCCTGGGGAGTTACACCCAAGTATATCTTAGAATTTGCAGAAAAACTGATTTCAACCAGAACGTGTTACTTTTGAACCAAAGCTCAGATTCGAAAAACAAAGGTATATTAGTAGTGTCTTGAGACGGGAATGCTAAAAAACCAACCCATTTTGTGATCTGATGTTTCCCTGGGGAGTTGCACCCAAGTATTTCTTAGAATTTGCAGAAAAACTCAATTCAACCAGGACATGTTACTTTTGAACCAAAGCTCAAATTCGAAAAACAAACGTATATTAGTAGAGTCCTGGGTCGGGAATGCTAAAAAACCAACCCATTTTGTGATCTGATGTTTCCCTGGGGAGTTGCACCCAAGTATATCTTAGAATTTGCAGAAAAACTCAATTGAACCAGAACGTGTTACTTTTGAACCAAAGCTCAGATTCGAAAAACAAAGGTATATTAGTAGTGTCTTGAGACGGGAATGCTAAAAAACCAACCCATTTTGTGATCTGATGTTTCCCTGGGGAGTTACACCCAAGTATATCTTAGAATTTGCAGAAAAACTGATTTCAACCAGAACATGTTACTTTTGAACCAAAGCTCAAATTCAAAAAACAAACGTATATTAGTAGTGTCCTGGGTCGGGAATGCTAAAAAACCAACCCATTTTGTGATCTGATGTTTCCCTGGGGAGTTGCACCCAAGTATATCTTAGAATTTGCAGAAAAACTCAATTGAACCAGAACGTGTTACTTTTGAACCAAAGCTCAGATTCGAAAAACAAAGGTATATTAGTAGTGTCTTGAGACGGGAATGCTAAAAAACCAACCCATTTTGTGATCTGATGTTTCCCTGGGGAGTTGCACCCAAGTATATCTTAGAATTTGCAGAAAAACTCAATTGAACCAGAACGTGTTACTTTTGAACCAAAGCTCAGATTCGAAAAACAAAGGTATATTAGTAGTGTCTTGAGACGGGAATGCTAAAAAACCAACCCATTTTGTGATCTGATGTTTCCCTGGGGAGTTACACCCAAGTATATCTTAGAATTTGCAGAAAAACTGATTTCAACCAGAACGTGTTACTTTTGAACCAAAGCTCAGATTCGAAAAACAAAGGTATATTAGTAGTGTCTTGAGACGGGAATGCTAAAAAACCAACCCATTTTGTGATCTGATGTTTCCCTGGGGAGTTGCACCCAAGTATATCTTAGAATTTGCAGAAAAACTGATTTCAACCAGAACATGTTACTTTTGAACCAAAGCTCAAATTCGAAAAACAAACGTATATTAGTAGAGTCCTGGGTCGGGAATGCTAAAAAACCAACCCATTTTGTGATCTGATGTTTCCCTGGGGAGTTGCACCCAAGTATATCTTAGAATTTGCAGAAAAACTCAATTGAACCAGAACGTGTTACTTTTGAACCAAAGCTCAGATTTGAAAAACAAAGGTATATTAGTAGTGTCTTGAGACGGGAATGCTAAAAAACCAACCCATTTTGTGATCTGATGTTTCCCTGGGGAGTTACACCCAAGTATATCTTAGAATTTGCAGAAAAACTGATTTCAACCAGAACATGTTACTTTTGAACCAAAGCTCAAATTCGAAAAACAAAAGTATATTAGTAGAGTCCTGGGTCGGGAATGCTAAAAAACCAACCCATTTTGTGATCTGATGTTTCCCTGGGGAGTTGCACCCAAGTATATCTTAGAATTTGCAGAAAAACTCAATTGAACCAGAACGTGTTACTTTTGAACCAAAGCTCAGATTCGAAAAACAAAGGTATATTAGTAGTGTCTTGAGACGGGAATGCTAAAAAACCAACCCATTTTGTGATCTGATGTTTCCCTGGGGAGTTGCACCCAAGTATATCTTAGAATTTGCAGAAAAACTCAATTGAACCAGAACGTGTTACTTTTGAACCAAAGCTCAGATTCGAAAAACAAAGGTATATTAGTAGTGTCTTGAGACGGGAATGCTAAAAAACCAACCCATTTTGTGATCTGATGTTTCCCTGGGGAGTTGCACCCAAGTATATCTTAGAATTTGCAGAAAAACTGATTTCAACCAGAACATGTTACTTTTGAACCAAAGCTCAAATTCGAAAAACAAACGTATATTAGTAGAGTCCTGGGTCGGGAATGCTAAAAAACCAACCCATTTTGTGATCTGATGTTTCCCTGGGGAGTTGCACCCAAGTATATCTTAGAATTTGCAGAAAAACTCAATTGAACCAGAACGTGTTACTTTTGAACCAAAGCTCAGATTTGAAAAACAAAGGTATATTAGTAGTGTCTTGAGACGGGAATGCTAAAAAACCAACCCATTTTGTGATCTGATGTTTCCCTGGGGAGTTACACCCAAGTATATCTTAGAATTTGCAGAAAAACTGATTTCAACCAGAACATGTTACTTTTGAACCAAAGCTCAAATTCGAAAAACAAAAGTATATTAGTAGAGTCCTGGGTCGGGAATGCTAAAAAACCAACCCATTTTGTGATCTGATGTTTCCCTGGGGAGTTGCACCCAAGTATATCTTAGAATTTGCAGAAAAACTCAATTGAACCAGAACGTGTTACTTTTGAACCAAAGCTCAGATTCGAAAAACAAAGGTATATTAGTAGTGTCTTGAGACGGGAATGCTAAAAAACCAACCCATTTTGTGATCTGATGTTTCCCTGGGGAGTTGCACCCAAGTATATCTTAGAATTTGCAGAAAAACTGATTTCAACCAGAACATGTTACTTTTGAACCAAAGCTCAAATTTGAAAAACAAACGTATATTAGTAGAGTCCTGGGTCGGGAATGCTAAAAAACCAACCCATTTTGTGATCTGATGTTTCCCTGGGGAGTTGCACCCAAGTATATCTTAGAATTTGCAGAAAAACTCAATTGAACCAGAACGTGTTACTTTTGAACCAAAGCTCAGATTCGAAAAACAAAGGTATATTAGTAGTGTCTTGAGACGGGAATGCTAAAAAACCAACCCATTTTGTGATCTGATGTTTCCCTGGGGAGTTGCACCCAAGTATATCTTAGAATTTGCAGAAAAACTCAGTTGAACCAGAACGTGTTACTTTTGAACCAAAGCTCAGATTCGAAAAACAAAGGTATATTAGTAGTGTCTTGAGACGGGAATGCTAAAAAACCAACCCATTTTGTGATCTGATGTTTCCCTGGGGAGTTACACCCAAGTATATCTTAGAATTTGCAGAAAAACTGATTTCAACCAGAACGTGTTACTTTTGAACCAAAGCTCAGATTCGAAAAACAAAGTTATATTAGTAGTGTCTTGAGACGGGAATGCTAAAAAACCAACCCATTTTGTGATCTGATGTTTCCCTGGGGAGTTGCACCCAAGTATATCTTAGAATTTGCAGAAAAACTCAATTGAACCAGAACGTGTTACTTTTGAACCAAAGCTCAGATTCGAAAAACAAAGGTATATTAGTAGTGTCTTGAGACGGGAATGCTAAAAAACCAACCCATTTTGTGATCTGATGTTTCCCTGGGGAGTTACACCCAAGTATATCTTAGAATTTGCAGAAAAACTGATTTCAACCAGAACATGTTACTTTTGAACCAAAGCTCAAATTCGAAAAACAAACGTATATTAGTAGAGTCCTGGGTCGGGAATGCTAAAAAACCAACCCATTTTGTGATCTGATGTTTCCCTGGGGAGTTGCACCCAAGTATATCTTAGAATTTGCAGAAAAACTCAATTGAACCAGAACGTGTTACTTTTGAACCAAAGCTCAGATTCGAAAAACAAAAGTATATTAGTAGAGTCCTGGGTCGGGAATGCTAAAAAACCAACCCATTTTGTGATCTGATGTTTCCCTGGGGAGTTGCACCCAAGTATATCTTAGAATTTGCAGAAAAACTCAATTGAACCAGAACGTGTTACTTTTGAACCAAAGCTCAGATTCGAAAAACAAAGGTATATTAGTAGTGTCTTGAGACGGGAATGCTAAAAAACCAACCCATTTTGTGATCTGATGTTTCCCTGGGGAGTTACACCCAACTATATCTTAGAATTTGCAGAAAAACTGATTTCAACCAGAACATGTTACTTTTGAACCAAAGCTCAAATTCGAAAAACAAACGTATATTAGTAGAGTCCTGGGTCGGGAATGCTAAAAAACCAACCCAATTTGTGATCTGATGTTTCCCTGGGGAGTTACACCCAAGTATATCTTAGAATTTGCAGAAAAACTGATTTCAAACAGAACATGTTACTTTTGAACCAAAGCTCAAATTCGAAAAACAAACGTATATTAGTAGAGTCCTGGGTCGGGAATGCTAAAAAACCAACCCAATTTGTGATCTGATGTTTCCCTGGGGAGTTACACCCAACTATATCTTAGAATTTGCAGAAAAACTGATTTCAACCAGAACATGTTACTTTTGAACCAAAGCTCAAATTCGAAAAACAAACGTATATTAGTAGAGTCCTGGGTCGGGAATGCTAAAAAACCAACCCAATTTGTGATCTGATGTTTCCCTGGGGAGTTACACCCAACTATATCTTAGAATTTGCAGAAAAACTGATTTCAACCAGAACATGTTACTTTTGAACCAAAGCTCAAATTCGAAAAACAAACGTATATTAGTAGAGTCCTGGGTCGGGAATGCTAAAAAACCAACCCATTTTGTGATCTGATGTTTCCCTGGGGAGTTACACCCAAGTATATCTTAGAATTTGCAGAAAAACTCAATTCAACCAGAACATGTTACTTTTGAACCAAAGCTCAAATTCGAAAAACAAACGTATATTAGTAGTGTCCTGGGTCGGGAATGCTAAAAAACCAACCCATTTTGTGATCTGATGTTTCCCTGGGGAGTTGCACCCAAGTATATCTTAGAATTTGCAGAAAAACTCAATTGAACCAGAACGTGTTACTTTTGAACCAAAGCTCAGATTCGAAAAACAAAGGTATATTAGTAGTGTCTTGAGACGGGAATGCTAAAAAACCAACCCATTTTGTGATCTGATGTTTCCCTGGGGAGTTACACCCAAGTATATCTTAGAATTTGCAGAAAAACTGATTTCAACCAGAACATGTTACTTTTGAACCAAAGCTCAAATTCGAAAAACAAACGTATATTAGTAGAGTCCTGGGTCGGGAATGCTAAAAAACCAACCCATTTTGTGATCTGATGTTTCCCTGGGGAGTTGCACCCAAGTATATCTTAGAATTTGCAGAAAAACTCAATTGAACCAGAACGTGTTACTTTTGAACCAAAGCTCAGATTCGAAAAACAAAGGTATATTAGTAGTGTCTTGAGACGGGAATGCTAAAAAACCAACCCATTTTGTGATCTGATGTTTCCCTGGGGAGTTGCACCCAAGTATATCTTAGAATTTGCAGAAATACTCAATTCAACCAGAACGTGTTACTTTTGAACCAAAGCTCAGATTCGAAAAACAAAGGTATATTAGTAGTGTCTTGAGACGGGAATGCTAAAAAACCAACCCATTTTGTGATCTGATGTTTCCCTGGGGAGTTACACCCAAGTATATCTTAGAATTTGCAGAAAAACTGATTTCAACCAGAACATGTTACTTTTGAACCAAAGCTCAAATTCGAAAAACAAACGTATATTAGTAGAGTCCTGGGTCGGGAATGCTAAAAAACCAACCCATTTTGTGATCTGATGTTTCCCTGGGGAGTTGCACCCAAGTATATCTTAGAATTTGCAGAAAAACTGATTTCAACCAGAACATGTTACTTTTGAACCAAAGCTCAAATTCGAAAAACAAACGTATATTAGTAGTGTCTTGAGACGGGAAGGCTAAAAAACCAACCCATTTTGTGATCTGATGTTTCCCTGGGGAGTTGCACCCAAGTATATCTTAGAATTTGCAGAAATACTCAATTCAACCAGAACGTGTTACTTTTGAACCAAAGCTCAGATTCGAAAAACAAAGGTATATTAGTAGTGTCTTGAGACGGGAATGCTAAAAAACCAACCCATTTTGTGATCTGATGTTTCCCTGGGGAGTTACACCCAAGTATATCTTAGAATTTGCAGAAAAACTGATTTCAACCAGAACATGTTACTTTTGAACCAAAGCTCAAATTCGAAAAACAAAAGTATATTAGTAGAGTCCTGGGTCGGGAATGCTAAAAAACCAACCCATTTTGTGATCTGATGTTTCCCTGGGGAGTTGCACCCAAGTATATCTTAGAATTTGCAGAAAAACTCAATTGAACCAGAACGTGTTACTTTTGAACCAAAGCTCAGATTCGAAAAACAAAGGTATATTAGTAGTGTCTTGAGACGGGAATGCTAAAAAACCAACCCATTTTGTGATGTGATGTTTCCCTGGGGAGTTGCACCCAAGTATATCTTAGAATTTGCAGAAAAACTCAATTGAACCAGAACGTGTTACTTTTGAACCAAAGCTCAGATTCGAAAAACAAAGGTATATTAGTAGTGTCTTGAGACGGGAATGCTAAAAAACCAACCCATTTTGTGATCTGATGTTTCCCTGGGGAGTTACACCCAAGTATATCTTAGAATTTGCAGAAAAACTGATTTCAACCAGAACATGTTACTTTTGAACCAAAGCTCAAATTCGAAAAACAAAAGTATATTAGTAGAGTCCTGGGTCGGGAATGCTAAAAAACCAACCCATTTTGTGATCTGATGTTTCCCTGGGGAGTTGCACCCAAGTATATCTTAGAATTTGCAGAAAAACTCAATTGAACCAGAACGTGTTACTTTTGAACCAAAGCTCAGATTCGAAAAACAAAGGTATATTAGTAGTGTCTTGAGACGGGAATGCTAAAAAACCAACCCATTTTGTGATGTGATGTTTCCCTGGGGAGTTGCACCCAAGTATATCTTAGAATTTGCAGAAAAACTCAATTGAACCAGAACGTGTTACTTTTGAACCAAAGCTCAGATTCGAAAAACAAAGGTATATTAGTAGTGTCTTGAGACGGGAATGCTAAAAAACCAACCCATTTTGTGATCTGATGTTTCCCTGGGGAGTTACACCCAAGTATATCTTAGAATTTGCAGAAAAACTGATTTCAACCAGAACATGTTACTTTTGAACCAAAGCTCAAATTCAAAAAACAAATGTATATTAGTAGAGTCCTGGGTCGGGAATGCTAAAAAACCAACCCATTTTGTGATCTGATGTTTCCCTGGGGAGTTGCACCCAAGTATATCTTAGAATTTGCAGAAAAACTCAATTGAACCAGAACGTGTTACTTTTGAACCAAAGCTCAGATTCAAAAAACAAAGGTATATTAGTAGTGTCTTGAGACGGGAATGCTAAAAAACCAACCCATTTTGTGATCTGATGTTTCCCTGGGGAGTTACACCCAACTATATCTTAGAATTTGCAGAAAAACTGATTTCAACCAGAACATGTTACTTTTGAACCAAAGCTCAAATTCAAAAAACAAATGTATATTAGTAGAGTCCTGGGTCGGGAATGCTAAAAAACCAACCCATTTTGTGATCTGATGTTTCCCTGGGGAGTTGCACCCAAGTATATCTTAGAATTTGCAGAAAAACTCAATTGAACCAGAACGTGTTACTTTTGAACCAAAGCTCAGATTCGAAAAACAAAGGTATATTAGTAGTGTCTTGAGACGGGAATGCTAAAAAACCAACCCATTTTGTGATCTGATGTTTCCCTGGGGAGTTACACCCAAGTATATCTTAGAATTTGCAGAAAAACTGATTTCAACCAGAACATGTTACTTTTGAACCAAAGCTCAAATTTGAAAAACAAACGTATATTAGTAGAGTCCTGGGTCGGGAATGCTAAAAAACCAACCCATTTTGTGATCTGATGTTTCCCTGGGGAGTTGCACCCAAGTATATCTTAGAATTTGCAGAAAAACTCAATTGAACCAGAACGTGTTACTTTTGAACCAAAGCTCAGATTCGAAAAACAAAGGTATATTAGTAGTGTCTTGAGACGGGAATGCTAAAAAACCAACCCATTTTGTGATCTGATGTTTCCCTGGGGAGTTGCACCCAAGTATATCTTAGAATTTGCAGAAAAACTCAGTTGAACCAGAACGTGTTACTTTTGAACCAAAGCTCAGATTCGAAAAACAAAGGTATATTAGTAGTGTCTTGAGACGGGAATGCTAAAAAACCAACCCATTTTGTGATCTGATGTTTCCCTGGGGAGTTACACCCAAGTATATCTTAGAATTTGCAGAAAAACTGATTTCAACCAGAACGTGTTACTTTTGAACCAAAGCTCAGATTCGAAAAACAAAGTTATATTAGTAGTGTCTTGAGACGGGAATGCTAAAAAACCAACCCATTTTGTGATCTGATGTTTCCCTGGGGAGTTGCACCCAAGTATATCTTAGAATTTGCAGAAAAACTCAATTGAACCAGAACGTGTTACTTTTGAACCAAAGCTCAGATTCGAAAAACAAAGGTATATTAGTAGTGTCTTGAGACGGGAATGCTAAAAAACCAACCCATTTTGTGATCTGATGTTTCCCTGGGGAGTTACACCCAAGTATATCTTAGAATTTGCAGAAAAACTGATTTCAACCAGAACATGTTACTTTTGAACCAAAGCTCAAATTCGAAAAACAAACGTATATTAGTAGAGTCCTGGGTCGGGAATGCTAAAAAACCAACCCATTTTGTGATCTGATGTTTCCCTGGGGAGTTGCACCCAAGTATATCTTAGAATTTGCAGAAAAACTCAATTGAACCAGAACGTGTTACTATTGAACCAAAGCTCAGATTCGAAAAACAAAGGTATATTAGTAGTGTCTTGAGACGGGAATGCTAAAAAACCAACCCATTTTGTGATCTGATGTTTCCCTGGGGAGTTACACCCAAGTATATCTTAGAATTTGCAGAAAAACTGATTTCAACCAGAACATGTTACTTTTGAACCAAAGCTCAAATTCGAAAAACAAAAGTATATTAGTAGAGTCCTGGGTCGGGAATGCTAAAAAACCAACCCATTTTGTGATCTGATGTTTCCCTGGGGAGTTGCACCCAAGTATATCTTAGAATTTGCAGAAAAACTCAATTGAACCAGAACGTGTTACTTTTGAACCAAAGCTCAGATTCGAAAAACAAAGGTATATTAGTAGTGTCTTGAGACGGGAATGCTAAAAAACCAACCCATTTTGTGATCTGATGTTTCCCTGGGGAGTTACACCCAACTATATCTTAGAATTTGCAGAAAAACTGATTTCAACCAGAACATGTTACTTTTGAACCAAAGCTCAAATTCGAAAAACAAACGTATATTAGTAGAGTCCTGGGTCGGGAATGCTAAAAAACCAACCCAATTTGTGATCTGATGTTTCCCTGGGGAGTTACACCCAAGTATATCTTAGAATTTGCAGAAAAACTGATTTCAAACAGAACATGTTACTTTTGAACCAAAGCTCAAATTCGAAAAACAAACGTATATTAGTAGAGTCCTGGGTCGGGAATGCTAAAAAACCAACCCAATTTGTGATCTGATGTTTCCCTGGGGAGTTACACCCAACTATATCTTAGAATTTGCAGAAAAACTGATTTCAACCAGAACATGTTACTTTTGAACCAAAGCTCAAATTCGAAAAACAAACGTATATTAGTAGAGTCCTGGGTCGGGAATGCTAAAAAACCAACCCAATTTGTGATCTGATGTTTCCCTGGGGAGTTACACCCAACTATATCTTAGAATTTGCAGAAAAACTGATTTCAACCAGAACATGTTACTTTTGAACCAAAGCTCAAATTCGAAAAACAAACGTATATTAGTAGAGTCCTGGGTCGGGAATGCTAAAAAACCAACCCATTTTGTGATCTGATGTTTCCCTGGGGAGTTACACCCAAGTATATCTTAGAATTTGCAGAAAAACTCAATTCAACCAGAACATGTTACTTTTGAACCAAAGCTCAAATTCGAAAAACAAACGTATATTAGTAGTGTCCTGGGTCGGGAATGCTAAAAAACCAACCCATTTTGTGATCTGATGTTTCCCTGGGGAGTTGCACCCAAGTATATCTTAGAATTTGCAGAAAAACTCAATTGAACCAGAACGTGTTACTTTTGAACCAAAGCTCAGATTCGAAAAACAAAGGTATATTAGTAGTGTCTTGAGACGGGAATGCTAAAAAACCAACCCATTTTGTGATCTGATGTTTCCCTGGGGAGTTACACCCAAGTATATCTTAGAATTTGCAGAAAAACTGATTTCAACCAGAACATGTTACTTTTGAACCAAAGCTCAAATTTGAAAAACAAACGTATATTAGTAGAGTCCTGGGTCGGGAATGCTAAAAAACCAACCCATTTTGTGATCTGATGTTTCCCTGGGGAGTTGCACCCAAGTATATCTTAGAATTTGCAGAAAAACTCAATTGAACCAGAACGTGTTACTTTTGAACCAAAGCTCAGATTCGAAAAACAAAGGTATATTAGTAGTGTCTTGAGACGGGAATGCTAAAAAACCAACCCATTTTGTGATCTGATGTTTCCCTGGGGAGTTGCACCCAAGTATATCTTAGAATTTGCAGAAATACTCAATTCAACCAGAACGTGTTACTTTTGAACCAAAGCTCAGATTCGAAAAACAAAGGTATATTAGTAGTGTCTTGAGACGGGAATGCTAAAAAACCAACCCATTTTGTGATCTGATGTTTCCCTGGGGAGTTACACCCAAGTATATCTTAGAATTTGCAGAAAAACTGATTTCAACCAGAACATGTTACTTTTGAACCAAAGCTCAAATTCGAAAAACAAACGTATATTAGTAGAGTCCTGGGTCGGGAATGCTAAAAAACCAACCCATTTTGTGATCTGATGTTTCCCTGGGGAGTTGCACCCAAGTATATCTTAGAATTTGCAGAAAAACTGATTTCAACCAGAACATGTTACTTTTGAACCAAAGCTCAAATTCGAAAAACAAACGTATATTAGTAGTGTCTTGAGACGGGAAGGCTAAAAAACCAACCCATTTTGTGATCTGATGTTTCCCTGGGGAGTTGCACCCAAGTATATCTTAGAATTTGCAGAAATACTCAATTCAACCAGAACGTGTTACTTTTGAACCAAAGCTCAGATTCGAAAAACAAAGGTATATTAGTAGTGTCTTGAGACGGGAATGCTAAAAAACCAACCCATTTTGTGATCTGATGTTTCCCTGGGGAGTTACACCCAAGTATATCTTAGAATTTGCAGAAAAACTGATTTCAACCAGAACATGTTACTTTTGAACCAAAGCTCAAATTCGAAAAACAAAAGTATATTAGTAGAGTCCTGGGTCGGGAATGCTAAAAAACCAACCCATTTTGTGATCTGATGTTTCCCTGGGGAGTTGCACCCAAGTATATCTTAGAATTTGCAGAAAAACTCAATTGAACCAGAACGTGTTACTTTTGAACCAAAGCTCAGATTCGAAAAACAAAGGTATATTAGTAGTGTCTTGAGACGGGAATGCTAAAAAACCAACCCATTTTGTGATCTGATGTTTCCCTGGGGAGTTACACCCAACTATATCTTAGAATTTGCAGAAAAACTGATTTCAACCAGAACATGTTACTTTTGAACCAAAGCTCAAATTCGAAAAACAAACGTATATTAGTAGAGTCCTGGGTCGGGAATGCTAAAAAACCAACCCATTTTGTGATCTGATGTTTCCCAGGGGAGTTGCACCCAAGTATATCTTAGAATTTGCAGAAAAACTGATTTCAACCAGAACATGTTACTTTTGAACCAAAGCTCAAATTCGAAAAACAAACGTATATTAGTAGAGTCCTGGGTCGGGAATGCTAAAAAACCAACCCATTTTGTGATGTGATGTTTCCCTGGGGAGTTGCACCCAAGTATATCTTAGAATTTGCAGAAAAACTCAATTGAACCAGAACGTGTTACTTTTGAACCAAAGCTCAGATTCGAAAAACAAAGGTATATTAGTAGTGTCTTGAGACGGGAATGCTAAAAAACCAACCCATTTTGTGATCTGATGTTTCCCTGGGGAGTTACACCCAAGTATATCTTAGAATTTGCAGAAAAACTGATTTCAACCAGAACATGTTACTTTTGAACCAAAGCTCAAATTCTAAAAACAAACGTATATTAGTAGAGTCCTGGGTCGGGAATGCTAAAAAACCAACCCATTTTGTGATCTGATGTTTCCCTGGGGAGTTGCACCCAAGTATATCTTAGAATTTGCAGAAAAACTCAATTGAACCAGAACGTGTTACTTTTGAACCAAAGCTCAGATTCGAAAAACAAAGGTATATTAGTAGTGTCTTGAGACGGGAATGCTAAAAAACCAACCCATTTTGTGATCTGATGTTTCCCTGGGGAGTTGCACCCAAGTATATCTTAGAATTTGCAGAAATACTCAATTCAACCAGAACGTGTTACTTTTGAACCAAAGTTCAGATTCGAAAAACAAAGGTATATTAGTAGTGTCTTGAGACGGGAATGCTAAAAAACCAACCCATTTTGTGATCTGATGTTTCCCTGGGGAGTTACACCCAAGTATATCTTAGAATTTGCAGAAAAACTCAATTGAACCAGAACGTGTTACTTTTGAACCAAAGCTCAGATTCGAAAAACAAAGGTATATTAGTAGTGTCTTGAGACGGGAATGCTAAAAAACCAACCCATTTTGTGATCTGATGTTTCCCTGGGGAGTTACACCCAAGTATATCTTAGAATTTGCAGAAAAACTGATTTCAACCAGAACATGTTACTTTTGAACCAAAGCTCAAATTCGAAAAACAAACGTATATTAGTAGAGTCCTGGGTCGGGAATGCTAAAAAACCAACCCATTTTGTGATCTGATGTTTCCCTGGGGAGTTACACCCAACTATATCTTAGAATTTGCAGAAAAACTGATTTCAACCAGAACATGTTACTTTTGAACCAAAGCTCAAATTCGAAAAACAAACGTATATTAGTAGAGTCCTGGGTCGGGAATGCTAAAAAACCAACCCATTTTGTGATCTGATGTTTCCCTGGGGAGTTACACCCAAGTATATCTTAGAATTTGCAGAAAAACTCAATTGAACCAGAACGTGTTACTTTTGAACCAAAGCTCAGATTCGAAAAACAAAGGTATATTAGTAGTGTCTTGAGACGGGAATGCTAAAAAACCAACCCATTTTGTGATCTGATGTTTCCCTGGGGAGTTACACCCAAGTATATCTTAGAATTTGCAGAAAAACTGATTTCAACCAGAACATGTTACTTTTGAACCAAAGCTCAAATTCGAAAAACAAACGTATATTAGTAGAGTCCTGGGTCGGGAATGCTAAAAAACCAACCCAATTTGTGATCTGATGTTTCCCTGGGGAGTTACACCCAAGTATATCTTAGAATTTGCAGAAAAACTGATTTCAACCAGAACATGTTACTTTTGAACCAAAGCTCAAATTCGAAAAAGAAAAGTATATTAGTAGAGTCCTGGGTCGGGAATGCTAAAAAACCAACCCATTTTGTGATCTGATGTTTCCCTGGGGAGTTACACCCAAGTATATCTTAGAATTTGCAGAAAAACTCAATTGAACCAGAACGTGTTACTTTTGAACCAAAGCTCAGATTCGAAAAACAAAGGTATATTAGTAGTGTCTTGAGACGGGAATGCTAAAAAACCAACCCATTTTGTGATCTGATGTTTCCCTGGGGAGTTACACCCAAGTATATCTTAGAATTTGCAGAAAAACTGATTTCAACCAGAACATGTTACTTTTGAACCAAAGCTCAAATTCGAAAAACAAAAGTATATTAGTAGAGTCCTGGGTCGGGAATGCTAAAAAACCAACCCATTTTGTGATCTGATGTTTCCCTGGGGAGTTGCACCCAAGTATATCTTAGAATTTGCAGAAAAACTCAATTGAACCAGAACGTGTTACTTTTGAACCAAAGCTCAGATTCGAAAAACAAAGGTATATTAGTAGTGTCTTGAGACGGGAATGCTAAAAAACCAACCCATTTTGTGATCTGATGTTTCCCTGGGGAGTTACACCCAACTATATCTTAGAATTTGCAGAAAAACTGATTTCAACCAGAACATGTTACTTTTGAACCAAAGCTCAAATTCGAAAAACAAACATATATTAGTAGAGTCCTGGGTCGGAAATGCTAAAAAACCAACCCAATTTGTGATCTGATGTTTCCCTGGGGAGTTACACCCAAGTATATCTTAGAATTTGCAGAAAAACTGATTTCAAACAGAACATGTTACTTTTGAACCAAAGCTCAAATTCGAAAAACAAACGTATATTAGTAGAGTCCTGGGTCGGGAATGCTAAAAAACCAACCCAATTTGTGATCTGATGTTTCCCTGGGGAGTTACACCCAACTATATCTTAGAATTTGCAGAAAAACTGATTTCAACCAGAACATGTTACTTTTGAACCAAAGCTCAAATTCGAAAAACAAACGTATATTAGTAGAGTCCTGGGTCGGGAATGCTAAAAAACCAACCCAATTTGTGATCTGATGTTTCCCTGGGGAGTTACACCCAACTATATCTTAGAATTTGCAGAAAAACTGATTTCAACCAGAACATGTTACTTTTGAACCAAAGCTCAAATTCGAAAAACAAACGTATATTAGTAGAGTCCTGGGTCGGGAATGCTAAAAAACCAACCCATTTTGTGATCTGATGTTTCCCTGGGGAGTTACACCCAAGTATATCTTAGAATTTGCAGAAAAACTCAATTCAACCAGAACATGTTACTTTTGAACCAAAGCTCAAATTCGAAAAACAAACGTATATTAGTAGTGTCCTGGGTCGGGAATGCTAAAAAACCAACCCATTTTGTGATCTGATGTTTCCCTGGGGAGTTGCACCCAAGTATATCTTAGAATTTGCAGAAAAACTCAATTGAACCAGAACGTGTTACTTTTGAACCAAAGCTCAGATTCGAAAAACAAAGGTATATTAGTAGTGTCTTGAGACGGGAATGCTAAAAAACCAACCCATTTTGTGATCTGATGTTTCCCTGGGGAGTTACACCCAAGTATATCTTAGAATTTGCAGAAAAACTGATTTCAACCAGAACATGTTACTTTTGAACCAAAGCTCAAATTTGAAAAACAAACGTATATTAGTAGAGTCCTGGGTCGGGAATGCTAAAAAACCAACCCATTTTGTGATCTGATGTTTCCCTGGGGAGTTGCACCCAAGTATATCTTAGAATTTGCAGAAAAACTCAATTGAACCAGAACGTGTTACTTTTGAACCAAAGCTCAGATTCGAAAAACAAAGGTATATTAGTAGTGTCTTGAGACGGGAATGCTAAAAAACCAACCCATTTTGTGATCTGATGTTTCCCTGGGGAGTTGCACCCAAGTATATCTTAGAATTTGCAGAAATACTCAATTCAACCAGAACGTGTTACTTTTGAACCAAAGCTCAGATTCGAAAAACAAAGGTATATTAGTAGTGTCTTGAGACGGGAATGCTAAAAAACCAACCCATTTTGTGATCTGATGTTTCCCTGGGGAGTTACACCCAAGTATATCTTAGAATTTGCAGAAAAACTGATTTCAACCAGAACATGTTACTTTTGAACCAAAGCTCAAATTCGAAAAACAAACGTATAGTAGTAGAGTCCTGGGTCGGGAATGCTAAAAAACCAACCCATTTTGTGATCTGATGTTTCCCTGGGGAGTTGCACCCAAGTATATCTTAGAATTTGCAGAAAAACTGATTTCAACCAGAACATGTTACTTTTGAACCAAAGCTCAAATTCGAAAAACAAACGTATATTAGTAGTGTCTTGAGACGGGAAGGCTAAAAAACCAACCCATTTTGTGATCTGATGTTTCCCTGGGGAGTTGCACCCAAGTATATCTTAGAATTTGCAGAAATACTCAATTCAACCAGAACGTGTTACTTTTGAACCAAAGCTCAGATTCGAAAAACAAAGGTATATTAGTAGTGTCTTGAGACGGGAATGCTAAAAAACCAACCCATTTTGTGATCTGATGTTTCCCTGGGGAGTTACACCCAAGTATATCTTAGAATTTGCAGAAAAACTGATTTCAACCAGAACATGTTACTTTTGAACCAAAGCTCAAATTCGAAAAACAAAAGTATATTAGTAGAGTCCTGGGTCGGGAATGCTAAAAAACCAACCCATTTTGTGATCTGATGTTTCCCTGGGGAGTTGCACCCAAGTATATCTTAGAATTTGCAGAAAAACTCAATTGAACCAGAACGTGTTACTTTTGAACCAAAGCTCAGATTCGAAAAACAAAGGTATATTAGTAGTGTCTTGAGACGGGAATGCTAAAAAACCAACCCATTTTGTGATCTGATGTTTCCCTGGGGAGTTACACCCAACTATATCTTAGAATTTGCAGAAAAACTGATTTCAACCAGAACATGTTACTTTTGAACCAAAGCTCAAATTCGAAAAACAAACGTATATTAGTAGAGTCCTGGGTCGGGAATGCTAAAAAACCAACCCATTTTGTGATCTGATGTTTCCCAGGGGAGTTGCACCCAAGTATATCTTAGAATTTGCAGAAAAACTGATTTCAACCAGAACATGTTACTTTTGAACCAAAGCTCAAATTCGAAAAACAAACGTATATTAGTAGAGTCCTGGGTCGGGAATGCTAAAAAACCAACCCATTTTGTGATGTGATGTTTCCCTGGGGAGTTGCACCCAAGTATATCTTAGAATTTGCAGAAAAACTCAATTGAACCAGAACGTGTTACTTTTGAACCAAAGCTCAGATTCGAAAAACAAAGGTATATTAGTAGTGTCTTGAGACGGGAATGCTAAAAAACCAACCCATTTTGTGATCTGATGTTTCCCTGGGGAGTTACACCCAAGTATATCTTAGAATTTGCAGAAAAACTGATTTCAACCAGAACATGTTACTTTTGAACCAAAGCTCAAATTCTAAAAACAAACGTATATTAGTAGAGTCCTGGGTCGGGAATGCTAAAAAACCAACCCATTTTGTGATCTGATGTTTCCCTGGGGAGTTGCACCCAAGTATATCTTAGAATTTGCAGAAAAACTCAATTGAACCAGAACGTGTTACTTTTGAACCAAAGCTCAGATTCGAAAAACAAAGGTATATTAGTAGTGTCTTGAGACGGGAATGCTAAAAAACCAACCCATTTTGTGATCTGATGTTTCCCTGGGGAGTTGCACCCAAGTATATCTTAGAATTTGCAGAAATACTCAATTCAACCAGAACGTGTTACTTTTGAACCAAAGTTCAGATTCGAAAAACAAAGGTATATTAGTAGTGTCTTGAGACGGGAATGCTAAAAAACCAACCCATTTTGTGATCTGATGTTTCCCTGGGGAGTTACACCCAAGTATATCTTAGAATTTGCAGAAAAACTCAATTGAACCAGAACGTGTTACTTTTGAACCAAAGC
The DNA here is from genome assembly GCF_051295495.1 of Thamnophis sirtalis. NCBI lineage: Eukaryota > Metazoa > Chordata > Lepidosauria > Squamata > Natricidae > Thamnophis > Thamnophis sirtalis. The sequence goes on along the minus strand of NW_028261419.1, from coordinate 173,762 downwards.
TCAGATTCGAAAAACAAAGGTATATTAGTAGTGTCTTGAGACGGGAATGCTAAAAAACCAACCCATTTTGTGATCTGATGTTTCCCTGGGGAGTTACACCCAAGTATATCTTAGAATTTGCAGAAAAACTCAATTGAACCAGAACGTGTTACTTTTGAACCAAAGCTCAGATTCGAAAAACAAAGGTATATTAGTAGTGTCTTGAGACGGGAATGCTAAAAAACCAACCCATTTTGTGATCTGATGTTTCCCTGGGGAGTTACACCCAAGTATATCTTAGAATTTGCAGAAAAACTGATTTCAACCAGAACATGTTACTTTTGAACCAAAGCTCAAATTCGAAAAACAAACGTATATTAGTAGAGTCCTGGGTCGGGAATGCTAAAAAACCAACCCAATTTGTGATCTGATGTTTCCCTGGGGAGTTACACCCAAGTATATCTTAGAATTTGCAGAAAAACTGATTTCAACCAGAACATGTTACTTTTGAACCAAAGCTCAAATTCGAAAAACAAACGTATATTAGTAGAGTCCTGGGTCGGGAATGCTAAAAAACCAACCCATTTTGTGATCTGATGTTTCCCTGGGGAGTTACACCCAAGTATATCTTAGAATTTGCAGAAAAACTCAATTGAACCAGAACGTGTTACTTTTGAACCAAAGCTCAGATTCGAAAAACAAAGGTATATTAGTAGTGTCTTGAGACGGGAATGCTAAAAAACCAACCCATTTTGTGATCTGATGTTTCCCTGGGGAGTTACACCCAAGTATATCTTAGAATTTGCAGAAAAACCGATTTCAACCAGAACATGTTACTTTTGAACCAAAGCTCAAATTCGAAAAACAAACGTATATTAGTAGAGTCCTGGGTCGGGAATGCTAAAAAACCAACCCAATTTGTGATCTGATGTTTCCCTGGGGAGTTACACCCAACTATATCTTAGAATTTGCAGAAAAACTGATTTCAACCAGAACATGTTACTTTTGAACCAAAGCTCAAATTCGAAAAACAAACGTATATTAGTAGAGTCCTGGGTCGGGAATGCTAAAAAACCAACCCAATTTGTGATCTGATGTTTCCCTGGGGAGTTACACCCAACTATATCTTAGAATTTGCAGAAAAACTGATTTCAACCAGAACATGTTACTTTTGAACCAAAGCTCAAATTCGAAAAACAAACGTATATTAGTAGAGTCCTGGGTCGGGAATGCTAAAAAACCAACCCATTTTGTGATCTGATGTTTCCCTGGGGAGTTACACCCAAGTATATCTTAGAATTTGCAGAAAAACTCAATTCAACCAGAACATGTTACTTTTGAACCAAAGCTCAAATTCGAAAAACAAAGGTATATTAGTAGTGTCCTGGGTCGGGAATGCTAAAAAACCAACCCATTTTGTGATCTGATGTTTCCCTGGGGAGTTGCACCCAAGTATATCTTAGAATTTACAGAAAAACTCAATTGAACCAGAACGTGTTACTTTTGAACCAAAGCTCAGATTTGAAAAACAAAGGTATATTAGTAGTGTCTTGAGACGGGAATGCTAAAAAACCAACCCATTTTGTGATCTGATGTTTCCCTGGGGAGTTACACCCAAGTATATCTTAGAATTTGCAGAAAAACTCAATTGAACCAGAACGTGTTACTTTTGAACCAAAGCTCAGATTCGAAAAACAAACGTATATTAGTAGAGTCCTGGGTCGGGAATGCTAAAAAACCAACCCATTTTGTGATCTGATGTTTCCCTGGGGAGTTGCACCCAAGTATATCTTAGAATTTGCAGAAAAACTCAATTGAACCAGAACGTGTTACTTTTGAACCAAAGCTCAGATTCGAAAAACAAAGGTATATTAGTAGTGTCCTGAGACGGGAATGCTAAAAAACCAACCCATTTTGTGATCTGATGTTTCCCTGGGGAGTTACACCCAAGTATATCTTAGAATTTGCAGAAAAACTGATTTCAACCAGAACATGTTACTTTTGAACCAAAGCTCAAATTCGAAAAACAAACGTATAGTAGTAGAGTCCTGGGTCGGGAATGCTAAAAAACCAACCCATTTTGTGATCTGATGTTTCCCTGGGGAGTTGCACCCAAGTATATCTTAGAATTTGCAGAAAAACTGATTTCAACCAGAACATGTTACTTTTGAACCAAAGCTCAAATTCGAAAAACAAACGTATATTAGTAGTGTCTTGAGACGGGAAGGCTAAAAAACCAACCCATTTTGTGATCTGATGTTTCCCTGGGGAGTTGCACCCAAGTATATCTTAGAATTTGCAGAAATACTCAATTCAACCAGAACGTGTTACTTTTGAACCAAAGCTCAGATTCGAAAAACAAAGGTATATTAGTAGTGTCTTGAGACGGGAATGCTAAAAAACCAACCCATTTTGTGATCTGATGTTTCCCTGGGGAGTTACACCCAAGTATATCTTAGAATTTGCAGAAAAACTGATTTCAACCAGAACATGTTACTTTTGAACCAAAGCTCAAATTCGAAAAACAAAAGTATATTAGTAGAGTCCTGGGTCGGGAATGCTAAAAAACCAACCCATTTTGTGATCTGATGTTTCCCTGGGGAGTTGCACCCAAGTATATCTTAGAATTTGCAGAAAAACTCAATTGAACCAGAACGTGTTACTTTTGAACCAAAGCTCAGATTCGAAAAACAAAGGTATATTAGTAGTGTCTTGAGACGGGAATGCTAAAAAACCAACCCATTTTGTGATCTGATGTTTCCCTGGGGAGTTACACCCAACTATATCTTAGAATTTGCAGAAAAACTGATTTCAACCAGAACATGTTACTTTTGAACCAAAGCTCAAATTCGAAAAACAAACGTATATTAGTAGAGTCCTGGGTCGGGAATGCTAAAAAACCAACCCATTTTGTGATCTGATGTTTCCCAGGGGAGTTGCACCCAAGTATATCTTAGAATTTGCAGAAAAACTGATTTCAACCAGAACATGTTACTTTTGAACCAAAGCTCAAATTCGAAAAACAAACGTATATTAGTAGAGTCCTGGGTCGGGAATGCTAAAAAACCAACCCATTTTGTGATGTGATGTTTCCCTGGGGAGTTGCACCCAAGTATATCTTAGAATTTGCAGAAAAACTCAATTGAACCAGAACGTGTTACTTTTGAACCAAAGCTCAGATTCGAAAAACAAAGGTATATTAGTAGTGTCTTGAGCCGGGAATGCTAAAAAACCAACCCATTTTGTGATCTGATGTTTCCCTGGGGAGTTACACCCAAGTATATCTTAGAATTTGCAGAAAAACTGATTTCAACCAGAACATGTTACTTTTGAACCAAAGCTCAAATTCTAAAAACAAACGTATATTAGTAGAGTCCTGGGTCGGGAATGCTAAAAAACCAACCCATTTTGTGATCTGATGTTTCCCTGGGGAGTTGCACCCAAGTATATCTTAGAATTTGCAGAAAAACTCAATTGAACCAGAACGTGTTACTTTTGAACCAAAGCTCAGATTCGAAAAACAAAGGTATATTAGTAGTGTCTTGAGACGGGAATGCTAAAAAACCAACCCATTTTGTGATCTGATGTTTCCCTGGGGAGTTGCACCCAAGTATATCTTAGAATTTGCAGAAATACTCAATTCAACCAGAACGTGTTACTTTTGAACCAAAGTTCAGATTCGAAAAACAAAGGTATATTAGTAGTGTCTTGAGACGGGAATGCTAAAAAACCAACCCATTTTGTGATCTGATGTTTCCCTGGGGAGTTACACCCAAGTATATCTTAGAATTTGCAGAAAAACTCAATTGAACCAGAACGTGTTACTTTTGAACCAAAGCTCAGATTCGAAAAACAAAGGTATATTAGTAGTGTCTTGAGACGGGAATGCTAAAAAACCAACCCATTTTGTGATCTGATGTTTCCCTGGGGAGTTACACCCAAGTATATCTTAGAATTTGCAGAAAAACTGATTTCAACCAGAACATGTTACTTTTGAACCAAAGCTCAAATTCGAAAAACAAACGTATATTAGTAGAGTCCTGGGTCGGGAATGCTAAAAAACCAACCCATTTTGTGATCTGATGTTTCCCTGGGGAGTTACACCCAACTATATCTTAGAATTTGCAGAAAAACTGATTTCAACCAGAACATGTTACTTTTGAACCAAAGCTCAAATTCGAAAAACAAACGTATATTAGTAGAGTCCTGGGTCGGGAATGCTAAAAAACCAACCCATTTTGTGATCTGATGTTTCCCTGGGGAGTTACACCCAAGTATATCTTAGAATTTGCAGAAAAACTCAATTGAACCAGAACGTGTTACTTTTGAACCAAAGCTCAGATTCGAAAAACAAAGGTATATTAGTAGTGTCTTGAGACGGGAATGCTAAAAAACCAACCCATTTTGTGATCTGATGTTTCCCTGGGGAGTTACACCCAAGTATATCTTAGAATTTGCAGAAAAACTGATTTCAACCAGAACATGTTACTTTTGAACCAAAGCTCAAATTCGAAAAACAAACGTATATTAGTAGAGTCCTGGGTCGGGAATGCTAAAAAACCAACCCAATTTGTGATCTGATGTTTCCCTGGGGAGTTACACCCAAGTATATCTTAGAATTTGCAGAAAAACTGATTTCAACCAGAACATGTTACTTTTGAACCAAAGCTCAAATTCGAAAAACAAACGTATATTAGTAGAGTCCTGGGTCGGGAATGCTAAAAAACCAACCCATTTTGTGATCTGATGTTTCCCTGGGGAGTTACACCCAAGTATATCTTAGAATTTGCAGAAAAACTCAATTGAACCAGAACGTGTTACTTTTGAACCAAAGCTCAGATTCGAAAAACAAAGGTATATTAGTAGTGTCTTGAGACGGGAATGCTAAAAAACCAACCCATTTTGTGATCTGATGTTTCCCTGGGGAGTTACACCCAAGTATATCTTAGAATTTGCAGAAAAACCGATTTCAACCAGAACATGTTACTTTTGAACCAAAGCTCAAATTCGAAAAACAAACGTATATTAGTAGAGTCCTGGGTCGGGAATGCTAAAAAACCAACCCAATTTGTGATCTGATGTTTCCCTGGGGAGTTACACCCAACTATATCTTAGAATTTGCAGAAAAACTGATTTCAACCAGAACATGTTACTTTTGAACCAAAGCTCAAATTCGAAAAACAAACGTATATTAGTAGAGTCCTGGGTCGGGAATGCTAAAAAACCAACCCAATTTGTGATCTGATGTTTCCCTGGGGAGTTACACCCAACTATATCTTAGAATTTGCAGAAAAACTGATTTCAACCAGAACATGTTACTTTTGAACCAAAGCTCAAATTCGAAAAACAAACGTATATTAGTATTTCCTGGGTCGGGAATGCTAAAAAACCAACCCATTTTGTGATCTGATGTTTCCCTGGGGAGTTACACCCAAGTATATCTTAGAATTTGCAGAAAAACTCAATTCAACCAGAACATGTTACTTTTGAACCAAAGCTCAAATTCGAAAAACAAAGGTATATTAGTAGTGTCCTGGGTCGGGAATGCTAAAAAACCAACCCATTTTGTGATCTGATGTTTCCCTGGGGAGTTGCACCCAAGTATATCTTAGAATTTACAGAAAAACTCAATTGAACCAGAACGTGTTACTTTTGAACCAAAGCTCAGATTTGAAAAACAAAGGTATATTAGTAGTGTCTTGAGACGGGAATGCTAAAAAACCAACCCATTTTGTGATCTGATGTTTCCCTGGGGAGTTACACCCAAGTATATCTTAGAATTTGCAGAAAAACTCAATTGAACCAGAACGTGTTACTTTTGAACCAAAGCTCAGATTCGAAAAACAAACGTATATTAGTAGAGTCCTGGGTCGGGAATGCTAAAAAACCAACCCATTTTGTGATCTGATGTTTCCCTGGGGAGTTGCACCCAAGTATATCTTAGAATTTGCAGAAAAACTCAATTGAACCAGAACGTGTTACTTTTGAACCAAAGCTCAGATTCGAAAAACAAAGGTATATTAGTAGTGTCCTGAGACGGGAATGCTAAAAAACCAACCCATTTTGTGATCTGATGTTTCCCTGGGGAGTTACACCCAAGTATATCTTAGAATTTGCAGAAAAACTGATTTCAACCAGAACATGTTACTTTTGAACCAAAGCTCAAATTCGAAAAACAAACGTATATTAGTAGAGTCCTGGGTCGGGAATGCTAAAAAACCAACCCATTTTGTGATCTGATGTTTCCCTGGGGAGTTGCACCCAAGTATATCTTAGAATTTGCAGAAAAACTCAATTGAACCAGAACGTGTTACTTTTGAACCAAAGCTCAGATTCGAAAAACAAAGGTATATTAGTAGTGTCTTGAGACGGGAATGCTAAAAAACCAACCCATTTTGTGATCTGATGTTTCCCTGGGGAGTTACACCCAAGTATATCTTAGAATTTGCAGAAAAACTGATTTCAACCAGAACATGTTACTTTTGAACCAAAGCTCAAATTCAAAAAACAAACGTATATTAGTAGTGTCCTGGGTCGGGAATGCTAAAAAACCAACCCATTTTGTGATCTGATGTTTCCCTGGGGAGTTGCACCCAAGTATATCTTAGAATTTGCAGAAAAACTCAATTGAACCAGAACGTGTTACTTTTGAACCAAAGCTCAGATTCGAAAAACAAACGTATATTAGTAGAGTCCTGGGTCGGGAATGCTAAAAAACCAACCCAATTTGTGATCTGATGTTTCCCTGGGGAGTTGCACCCAAGTATATCTTAGAATTTGCAGAAAAACTCAATTGAACCAGAACGTGTTACTTTTGAACGAAAGCTCAGATTCGAAAAACAAAGGTATATTAGTAGTGTCTTGAGACGGGAATGCTAAAAAACCAACCCATTTTGTGATCTGATGTTTCCCTGGGGAGTTACACCCAACTATATCTTAGAATTTGCAGAAAAACTGATTTCAACCAGAACATGTTATTTTGAACCAAAGCTCAAATTCGAAAAACAAACGTATATTAGTAGAGTCCTGGGTCGGGAATGCTAAAAAACCAACCCATTTTGTGATCTGATGTTTCCCTGGGGAGTTGCACCCAAGTATATCTTAGAATTTGCAGAAAAACTCAATTGAACCAGAACGTGTTACTTTTGAACCAAAGCTCAGATTTGAAAAACAAAGGTATATTAGTAGTGTCTTGAGACGGGAATGCTAAAAAACCAACCCATTTTGTGATCTGATGTTTCCCTGGGGAGTTACACCCAAGTATATCTTAGAATTTGCAGAAAAACTGATTTCAACCAGAACATGTTACTTTTGAACCAAAGCTCACATTCGAAAAACAAACGTATATTAGTAGAGTCCTGGGTCGGGAATGCTAAAAAACCAACCCATTTTGTGATCTGATGTTTCCCTGGGGAGTTACACCCAAGTATATCTTAATATTTGCAGAAAAACTCAATTCAACCAGAACGTGTAACTTTTGAACCAAAGCTCAAATTCGAAAAACAAACGTATATTAGTAGTGTCCTGGGTCGGGAATGCTAAAAAACCAAACCATTTTGTGATCTGATGTTTCCCTGGGGAGTTGCACGCAAGTATATCTTAGAATTTGCAGAAAAACTCAATTGAACCAGAACGTGTTACTTTTGAACCAAAGCTCAGATTCGAAAAACAAACGTATATTAGTAGAGTCCTGGGTCGGGAATGCTAAAAAACCAACCCATTTTGTGATCTGATGTTTCCCTGGGGAGTTGCACCCAAGTATATCTTAGAATTTGCAGAAAAACTCAATTGAACCAGAACGTGTTACTTTTGAACCAAAGCTAAGATTCGAAAAACAAAGGTATATTAGTAGTGTCTTGAGACGGGAATGCTAAAAAACCAACCCATTTTGTGATCTGATGTTTCCCTGGGGAGTTACACCCAAGTATATCTTAGAATTTGCAGAAAAACTGATTTCAACCAGAACATGTTACTTTTGAACCAAAGCTCAAATTCGAAAAACAAACGTATATTAGTAGAGTCCTGGGTCGGGAATGCTAAAAAACCAACCCATTTTGTGATCTGATGTTTCCCTGGGGAGTTGCACCCAAGTATATCTTAGAATTTGCAGAAAAACTCAATTGAACCAGAACGTGTTACTTTTGAACCAAAGCTCAGATTTGAAAAACAAAGGTATATTAGTAGTGTCTTGAGACGGGAATGCTAAAAAACCAACCCATTTTGTGATCTGATGTTTCCCTGGGGAGTTACACCCAAGTATATCTTAGAATTTGCAGAAAAACTGATTTCAACCAGAACATGTTACTTTTGAACCAAAGCTCACATTCGAAAAACAAACGTATATTAGTAGAGTCCTGGGTCGGGAATGCTAAAAAACCAACCCATTTTGTGATCTGATGTTTCCCTGGGGAGTTGCACGCAAGTATATCTTAGAATTTGCAGAAAAACTCAATTGAACCAGAACGTGTTACTTTTGAACCAAAGCTCAGATTCGAAAAACAAACGTATATTAGTAGAGTCCTGGGTCGGGAATGCTAAAAAACCAACCCATTTTGTGATCTGATGTTTCCCTGGGGAGTTGCACCCAAGTATATCTTAGAATTTGCAGAAAAACTCAATTCAACCAGAACGTGTTACTTTTGAACCAAAGCTCAAATTCGAAAAACAAACGTATATTAGTAGTGTCCTGGGTCGGGAATGCTAAAAAACCAACCCATTTTGTGATCTGATGTTTCCCTGGGGAGTTGCACGCAAGTATATCTTAGAATTTGCAGAAAAACTCAATTGAACCAGAACGTGTTACTTTTGAACCAAAGCTCAGATTCGAAAAACAAACGTATATTAGTAGAGTCCTGGGTCGGGAATGCTAAAAAACCAACCCATTTTGTGATCTGATGTTTCCCTGGGGAGTTGCACCCAAGTATATCTTAGAATTTGCAGAAAAACTCAATTGAACCAGAACGTGTTACTTTTGAACCAAAGCTCAGATTCGAAAAACAAAGGTATATTAGTAGTGTCCTGAGACGGGAATGCTAAAAAACCAACCCATTTTGTGATCTGATGTTTCCCTGGGGAGTTACACCCAAGTATATCTTAGAATTTGCAGAAAAACTGATTTCAACCAGAACATGTTACTTTTGAACCAAAGCTCAAATTCGAAAAACAAACGTATATTAGTAGAGTCCTGGGTCGGGAATGCTAAAAAACCAACCCATTTTGTGATCTGATGTTTCCCTGGGGAGTTGCACCCAAGTATATCTTAGAATTTGCAGAAAAACTCAATTGAACCAGAACGTGTTACTTTTGAACCAAAGCTCAGATTCGAAAAACAAAGGTATATTAGTAGTGTCTTGAGACGGGAATGCTAAAAAACCAACCCATTTTGTGATCTGATGTTTCCCTGGGGAGTTACACCCAAGTATATCTTAGAATTTGCAGAAAAACTGATTTCAACCAGAACATGTTACTTTTGAACCAAAGCTCAAATTCGAAAAACAAACGTATATTAGTAGAGTCCTGGGTCGGGAATGCTAAAAAACCAACCCATTTTGTGATCTGATGTTTCCCTGGGGAGTTGCACCCAAGTATATCTTAGAATTTGCAGAAAAACTCATTTGAACCAGAACGTGTTACTTTTGAACCAAAGCTCAGATTCGAAAAACAAAGGTATATTAGTAGTGTCTTGAGACGGGAATGCTAAAAAACCAACCCATTTTGTGATCTGATGTTTCCCTGGGGAGTTGCACCCAAGTATATCTTAGAATTTGCAGAAAAACTCAATTGAACCAGAACGTGTTACTTTTGAACCAAAGCTCAGATTCGAAAAACAAAGGTATATTAGTAGTGTCTTGAGACGGGAATGCTAAAAAACCAACCCATTTTGTGATCTGATGTTTCCCTGGGGAGTTACACCCAAGTATATCTTAGAATTTGCAGAAAAACTGATTTCAACCAGAACATGTTACTTTTGAACCAAAGCTCAAATTCGAAAAACAAACGTATATTAGTAGAGTCCTGGGTCGGGAATGCTAAAAAACCAACCCATTTTGTGGTCTGATGTTTCCCTGGGGAGTTACACCCAAGTATATCTTAGAATTTGCAGAAAAACTCAATTCAACCAGAACATGTTACTTTTGAACCAAAGCTCAAATTCGAAAAACAAACGTATATTAGTAGTGTCCTGGGTCGGGAATGCTAAAAAACCAACCCATTTTGTGATCTGATGTTTCCCTGGGGAGTTGCACCCAAGTATATCTTAGAATTTGCAGAAAAACTCAATTGAACCAGAACGTGTTACTTTTGAACCAAAGCTCAGATTCGAAAAACAAACGTATATTAGTAGAGTCCTGGGTCGGGAATGCTAAAAAACCAACCCATTTTGTGATCTGATGTTTCCCTGGGGAGTTGCACCCAAGTATATCTTAGAATTTGCAGAAAAACTCAATTGAACCAGAACGTGTTACTTTTGAACCAAAGCTCAGATTCGAAAAACAAAGGTATATTAGTAGTGTCTTGAGACGGGAATGCTAAAAAACCAACCCATTTTGTGATCTGATGTTTCCCTGGGGAGTTACACCCAAGTATATCTTAGAATTTGCAGAAAAACTGATTTCAACCAGAACATGTTACTTTTGAACCAAAGCTCAAATTCGAAAAACAAACGTATATTAGTAGTGTCCTGGGTCGGGAATGCTAAAAAACCAACCCATTTTGTGATCTGATGTTTCCCTGGGGAGTTGCACCCAAGTATATCTTAGAATTTGCAGAAAAACTCAATTGAACCAGAACGTGTTACTTTTGAACCAAAGCTCAGATTCGAAAAACAAAGGTATATTAGTAGTGTCTTGAGACGGGAATGCTAAAAAACCAACCCATTTTGTGATCTGATGTTTCCCTGAGGAGTTGCACCCAAGTATATCTTAGAATTTGCAGAAAAACTCAATTGAACCAGAACGTGTTACTTTTGAACCAAAGCTCAGATTCGAAAAACAAAGGTATATTAGTAGTGTCTTGAGACGGGAATGCTAAAAAACCAACCCATTTTGTGATCTGATGTTTCCCTGGGGAGTTACACCCAAGTATATCTTAGAATTTGCAGAAAAACTGATTTCAACCAGAACATGTTACTTTTGAACCAAAGCTCAAATTCGAAAAACAAACGTATATTAGTAGAGTCCTGGGTCGGGAATGCTAAAAAACCAACCCATTTTGTGGTCTGATGTTTCCCTGGGGAGTTACACCCAAGTATATCTTAGAATTTGCAGAAAAACTCAATTCAACCAGAACATGTTACTTTTGAACCAAAGCTCAAATTCGAAAAACAAACGTATATTAGTAGTGTCCTGGGTCGGGAATGCTAAAAAACCAACCCATTTTGTGATCTGATGTTTCCCTGGGGAGTTGCACGCAAGTATATCTTAGAATTTGCAGAAAAACTCAATTGAACCAGAACGTGTTACTTTTGAACCAAAGCTCAGATTCGAAAAACAAACGTATATTAGTAGAGTCCTGGGTCGGGAATGCTAAAAAACCAACCCATTTTGTGATCTGATGTTTCCCTGGGGAGTTGCACCCAAGTATATCTTAGAATTTGCAGAAAAACTCAATTGAACCAGAACGTGTTACTTTTGAACCAAAGCTCAGATTCGAAAAACAAACGTATATTAGTAGTGTCCTGAGACGGGAATGCTAAAAAACCAACCCATTTTGTGTTCTGATGTTTCCCTGGGGAGTTACACCCAAGTATATCTTAGAATTTGCAGAAAAACTGATTTCAACCAGAACATGTTACTTTTGAACCAAAGCTCAAATTTGAAAAACAAACATATATTAGTAGAGTCCTGGGTCGGGAATGCTAAAAAACCAACCCATTTTGTGATCTGATGTTTCCCTGGGGAGTTGCACCCAAGTATATCTTAGAATTTGCAGAAAAACTCAATTGAACCAGAACTTGTTACTTTTGAACCAAAGCTCAGATTCGAAAAACAAAGGTATATTAGTAGTGTCTTGAGACGGGAATGCTAAAAAACCAACCCATTTTGTGATCTGATGTTTCCCTGGGGAGTTACACCCAAGTATATCTTAGAATTTGCAGAAAAACTGATTTCAACCAGAACATGTTACTTTTGAACCAAAGCTCAAATTCGAAAAACAAACGTATATTAGTAGAGTCCTGGGTCGAGAATGCTAAAAAACCAACCCATTTTGTGGTCTGATGTTTCCCTGGGGAGTTACACCCAAGTATATCTTAGAATTTGCAGAAAAACTCAATTCAACCAGAACATGTTACTTTTGAACCAAAGCTCAAATTCGAAAAACAAACGTATATTAGTAGTGTCCTGGGTCGGGAATGCTAAAAAACCAACCCATTTTGTGATCTGATGTTTCCCTGGGGAGTTGCACGCAAGTATATCTTAGAATTTGCAGAAAAACTCAATTGAACCAGAACGTGTTACTTTTGAACCAAAGCTCAGATTCGAAAAACAAACGTATATTAGTAGAGTCCTGGGTCGGGAATGCTAAAAAACCAACCCATTTTGTGATCTGATGTTTCCCTGGGGAGTTGCACCCAAGTATATCTTAGAATTTGCAGAAAAACTCAATTGAACCAGAACGTGTTACTTTTGAACCAAAGCTCAGATTCGAAAAACAAAGGTATATTAGTAGTGTCTTGAGACGGGAATGCTAAAAAACCAACCCATTTTGTGATCTGATGTTTCCCTGGGGAGTTACACCCAAGTATATCTTAGAATTTGCAGAAAAACTGATTTCAACCAGAACATGTTACTTTTGAACCAAAGCTCAAATTCGAAAAACAAACGTATATTAGTAGAGTCCTGGGTCGGGAATGCTAAAAAGCCAACCCATTTTGTGGTCTGATGTTTCCCTGGGGAGTTACACCCAAGTATATCTTAGAATTTGCAGAAAAACTCAATTCAACCAGAACATGTTACTTTTGAACCAAAGCTCAAATTCGAAAAACAAACGTATATTAGTAGTGTCCTGGGTCGGGAATGCTAAAAAACCAACCCATTTTGTGATCTGATGTTTCCCTGGGGAGTTGCACGCAAGTATATCTTAGAATTTGCAGAAAAACTCAATTGAACCAGAACGTGTTACTTTTGAACCAAAGCTCAGATTCGAAAAACAAACGTATATTAGTAGAGTCCTGGGTCTGGAATGCTAAAAAACCAACCCATTTTGTGATCTGATGTTTCCCTGGGGAGTTGCACCCAAGTATATCTTAGAATTTGCAGAAAAACTCAATTGAACCAGAACGTGTTACTTTTGAACCAAAGCTCAGATTCGAAAAACAAAGGTATATTAGTAGTGTCCTGAGACGGGAATGCTAAAAAACCAACCCATTTTGTGATCTGATGTTTCCCTGGGGAGTTACACCCAAGTATATCTTAGAATTTGCAGAAAAACTGATTTCAACCAGAACATGTTACTTTTGAACCAAAGCTCAAATTCGAAAAACAAACGTATGTTAGTAGAGTCCTGGGTCGGGAATGCTAAAAAACCAACCCATTTTGTGATCTGATGTTTCCCTGGGGAGTTGCACCCAAGTATATCTTAGAATTTGCAGAAAAACTCAATTGAACCAGAACGTGTTACTTTTGAACCAAAGCTCAGATTCGAAAAACAAACGTATATTAGTAGAGTCCTGGGTCGGGAATGCTAAAAAACCAACCCATTTTGTGATCTGATGTTTCCCTGGGGAGTTGCACCCAAGTATATCTTAGAATTTGCAGAAAAACTCAATTGAACCAGAACGTGTTACTTTTGAACCAAAGCTCAGATTCGAAAAACAAACGTATATTAGTAGTGTCCTGAGACGGGAATGCTAAAAAACCAACCCATTTTGTGTTCTGATGTTTCCCTGGGGAGTTACACCCAAGTATATCTTAGAATTTGCAGAAAAACTGATTTCAACCAGAACATGTTACTTTTGAACCAAAGCTCAAATTCGAAAAACAAACATATATTAGTAGAGTCCTGGGTCGGGAATGCTAAAAAACCAACCCATTTTGTGATCTGATGTTTCCCTGGGGAGTTGCACCCAAGTATATCTTAGAATTTGCAGAAAAACTCAATTGAACCAGAACTTGTTACTTTTGAACCAAAGCTCAGATTCGAAAAACAAAGGTATATTAGTAGTGTCTTGAGACGGGAATGCTAAAAAACCAACCCATTTTGTGATCTGATGTTTCCCTGGGGAGTTACACCCAAGTATATCTTAGAATTTGCAGAAAAACTGATTTCAACCAGAACATGTTACTTTTGAACCAAAGCTCAAATTCGAAAAACAAACGTATATTAGTAGAGTCCTGGGTCGAGAATGCTAAATAACCAACCCATTTTGTGGTCTGATGTTTCCCTGGGGAGTTACACCCAAGTATATCTTAGAATTTGCAGAAAAACTCAATTCAACCAGAACATGTTACTTTTGAACCAAAGCTCAAATTCGAAAAACAAACGTATATTAGTAGTGTCCTGGGTCGGGAATGCTAAAAAACCAACCCATTTTGTGATCTGATGTTTCCCTGGGGAGTTGCACGCAAGTATATCTTAGAATTTGCAGAAAAACTCAATTGAACCAGAACGTGTTACTTTTGAACCAAAGCTCAGATTCGAAAAACAAACGTATATTAGTAGAGTCCTGGGTCGGGAATGCTAAAAAACCAACCCATTTTGTGATCTGATGTTTCCCTGGGGAGTTGCACCCAAGTATATCTTAGAATTTGCAGAAAAACTCAATTGAACCAGAACGTGTTACTTTTGAACCAAAGCTCAGATTCGAAAAACAAAGGTATATTAGTAGTGTCTTGAGACGGGAATGCTAAAAAACCAACCCATTTTGTGATCTGATGTTTCCCTGGGGAGTTGCACGCAAGTATATCTTAGAATTTGCAGAAAAACTCAATTGAACCAGAACGTGTTACTTTTGAACCAAAGCTCAGATTCGAAAAACAAACGTATATTAGTAGAGTCCTGGGTCGGGAATGCTAAAAAACCAACCCATTTTGTGATCTGATGTTTCCCTGGGGAGTTGCACCCAAGTATATCTTAGAATTTGCAGAAAAACTCAATTGAACCAGAACGTGTTACTTTTGAACCAAAGCTCAGATTCGAAAAACAAAGGTATATTAGTAGTGTCTTGAGACGGGAATGCTAAAAAACCAACCCATTTTGTGATCTGATGTTTCCCTGGGGAGTTACACCCAAGTATATCTTAGAATTTGCAGAAAAACTGATTTCAACCAGAACATGTTACTTTTGAACCAAAGCTCAAATTCGAAAAACAAACGTATATTAGTAGAGTCCTGGGTCGGGAATGCTAAAAAACCAACCCATTTTGTGGTCTGATGTTTCCCTGGGGAGTTACACCCAAGTATATCTTAGAATTTGCAGAAAAACTCAATTCAACCAGAACATGTTACTTTTGAACCAAAGCTCAAATTCGAAAAACAAACGTATATTAGTAGTGTCCTGGGTCGGGAATGCTAAAAAACCAACCCATTTTGTGATCTGATGTTTCCCTGGGGAGTTGCACGCAAGTATATCTTAGAATTTGCAGAAAAACTCAATTGAACCAGAACGTGTTACTTTTGAACCAAAGCTCAGATTCGAAAAACAAACGTATATTAGTAGAGTCCTGGGTCTGGAATGCTAAAAAACCAACCCATTTTGTGATCTGATGTTTCCCTGGGGAGTTGCACCCAAGTATATCTTAGAATTTGCAGAAAAACTCAATTGAACCAGAACGTGTTACTTTTGAACCAAAGCTCAGATTCGAAAAACAAAGGTATATTAGTAGTGTCCTGAGACGGGAATGCTAAAAAACCAACCCATTTTGTGATCTGATGTTTCCCTGGGGAGTTACACCCAAGTATATCTTAGAATTTGCAGAAAAACTGATTTCAACCAGAACATGTTACTTTTGAACCAAAGCTCTAATTCGAAAAACAAACGTATATTATTAGAGTCCTGGGTCGGGAATGCTAAAAAACCAACCCATTTTGTGATCTGATGTTTCCCTGGGGAGTTGCACCCAAGTATATCTTAGAATTTGCAGAAAAACTCAATTGAACCAGAACTTGTTACTTTTGAACCAAAGCTCAGATTCGAAAAACAAACGTATATTAGTAGAGTCCTGGGTCGGGAATGCTAAAAAACCAACCCAATTTGTGATCTGATGTTTCCCTGGGGAGTTGCACCCAAGTATATCTTAGAATTTGCAGAAAAACTCAATTGAACCAGAACGTGTTACTTTTGAACGAAAGCTCAGATTCGAAAAACAAAGATATATTAGTAGTGTCTTGAGACGGGAATGCTAAAAAACCAACCCATTTTGTGATCTGATGTTTCCCTGGGGAGTTACACCCAACTATATCTTAGAATTTGCAGAAAAACTGATTTCAACCAGAACATGTTACTTTTGAACCAAAGCTCAAATTCGAAAAACAAACGTATATTAGTAGAGTCCTGGGTCGGGAATGCTAAAAAACCAACCCATTTTGTGATCTGATGTTTCCCTGGGGAGTTGCACCCAAGTATATCTTAGAATTTGCAGAAAAACTCAATTGAACCAGAACGTGTTACTTTTGAACCAAAGCTCAGATTCGAAAAACAAAGGTATATTAGTAGTGTCTTGAGACGGGAATGCTAAAAAACCAACCCATTTTGTGATCTGATGTTTCCCTGGGCAGTTACACCCAAGTATATCTTAGAATTTGCAGAAAAACTGATTTCAACCAGAACATGTTACTTTTGAACCAAAGCTCAAATTCGAAAAACAAACGTATATTAGTAGTGTCCTGCGTCGGGAATGCTAAAAAACCAACCCATTTTGTGATCTGATGTTTCCCTGGAGAGTTACACCCAAGTATATCTTAGAATTTGCAGAAAAACTGATTTCAACCAGAACATGTTACTTTTGAACCAAAGCTCAAATTCGAAAAACAAACGTATATTAGTAGAGTCCTGGGTCGGGAATGCTAAAAAACCAACCCATTTTGTGATCTGATGTTTCCCTGGGGAGTTGCACCCAAGTATATCTTAGAATTTGCAGAAAAACTCAATTGAACCAGAACGTGTTACTTTTGAACCAAAGCTCAGATTCAAAAAACAAAGGTATATTAGTAGTGTCCTGAGTCGGGAATGCTAAAAAACCAACCCATTTTGTGATCTGATGTTTCCCTGGGGAGTTGCACCCAAGTATATCTTAGAATTTGCAGAAAAACTGATTTCAACCAGAACATGTTACTTTTGAACCAAAGCTCAAATTCGAAAAACAAACGTATATTAGTAGAGTCCTGGGTCGGGAATGCTAAAAAACCAACCCATTTTGTGATCTGATGTTTCCCTGGGGAGTTACACCCAAGTATATCTTAGAATTTGCAGAAATACTCAATTGAACCAGAACGTGTTACTTTTGAACCAAAGCTCAAATTCGAAAAACAAACGTATATTAGTAGTGTCCTGGGTTGGGAATGCTAAAAAACCAACCCATTTTGTGATCTGATGTTTCCCTGGGGAGTTGCACCCAAGTATATCTTAGAATTTGCAGAAAAACTCAATTGAACCAGAACGTGTTACTTTTGAACCAAAGCTCAGATTCGAAAAACAAAGGTATATTAGTAGTGTCCTGAGTCGGGAATACTAAAAAACCAACCCATTTTGTGATCTGATGTTTCCCTGGGGAGTTACACCCAAGTATATCTTAGAATTTGCAGAAAAACTGATTTCAACCAGAACATGTTACTTTTGAACCAAAGCTCAAATTCGAAAAACAAACGTATATTAGTAGTGTCCTGGGTTGGGAATGCTAAAAAACCAACCCATTTTGTGATCTGATGTTTCCCTGGGGAGTTGCACCCAAGTATATCTTAGAATTTGCAGAAAAACTGATTTCAACCAGAACATGTTACTTTTGAACCAAAGCTCAAATTCGAAAAACAAACGTATATTAGTAGAGTCCTGGGTCGGGAATGCTAAAAAACCAACCCATTTTGTGATCTGATGTTTCCCTGGGGAGTTGCACCCAAGTATATCTTAGAATTTGCAGAAAAACTCAATTGAACCAGAACGTGTTACTTTTGAACCAAAGCTCAGATTCGAAAAACAAAGGTATATTAGTAGTGTCCTGAGTCGGGAATGCTAAAAAACCAACCCATTTTGTGATCTGATGTTTCCCTGGGGAGTTACACCCAAGTATATCTTAGAATTTGCAGAAAAACTCAATTCAACCAGAACGTGTTACTTTTGAACCAAAGCTCAAATTCGAAAAACAAACGTATATTAGTAGTGTCCTGGGTCGGGAATGCTAAAAAACCAACCCATTTTGTGATCTGATGTTTCCCTGGGGAGTTGCACCCAAGTATATCTTAGAATTTGCAGAAAAACCTCAATTGAACCAGAACGTGTTACTTTTGAACCAAAGCTCAGATTCGAAAAACAAAGGTATATTAGTAGTGTCTTGAGACGGGAATGCTAAAAAACCAACCCATTTTGTGATCTGATGTTTCCCTGGGGAGTTGCACCCAAGTATATCTTAGAATTTGCAGAAAAACTCAATTGAACCAGAACGTGTTACTTTTGAACCAAAGCTCAGATTCGAAAAACAAAGGTATATTAGTAGTGTCTTGAGACGGGAATGCTAAAAAACCAACCCATTTTGTGATCTGATGTTTCCCTGGGGAGTTACACCCAAGTATATCTTAGAATTTGCAGAAAAACTGATTTCAACCAGAACATGTTACTTTTGAACCAAAGGTCAAATTCGAAAAACAAACGTATATTAGTAGTGTCCTGGGTTGGGAATGCTAAAAAACCAACCCATTTTGTGATCTGATGTTTCCCTGGGGAGTTACACCCAAGTATATCTTAGAATTTGCAGAAAAACTCAATTCAACCAGAACGTGTTACTTTTGAACCAAAGCTCAAATTCGAAAAACAAACGTATATTAGTAGTGTCCTGGGTCGGGAATGCTAAAAAACCAACCCATTTTGTGATCTGATGTTTCCCTGGGGAGTTGCACCCAAGTATATCTTAGAATTTGCAGAAAAACCTCAATTGAACCAGAACGTGTTACTTTTGAACCAAAGCTCAGATTCGAAAAACAAAGGTATATTAGTAGTGTCTTGAGACGGGAATGCTAAAAAACCAACCCATTTTGTGATCTGATGTTTCCCTGGGGAGTTGCACCCAAGTATATCTTAGAATTTGCAGAAAAACTCAATTGAACCAGAACGTGTTACTTTTGAACCAAAGCTCAGATTCGAAAAACAAAGGTATATTAGTAGTGTCTTGAGACGGGAATGCTAAAAAACCAACCCATTTTGTGATCTGATGTTTCCCTGGGGAGTTACACCCAAGTATATCTTAGAATTTGCAGAAAAACTGATTTCAACCAGAACATGTTACTTTTGAACCAAAGGTCAAATTCGAAAAACAAACGTATATTAGTAGTGTCCTGGGTTGGGAATGCTAAAAAACCAACCCATTTTGTGATCTGATGTTTCCCTGGGGAGTTACACCCAAGTATATCTTAGAATTTGCAGAAAAACTGATTTCAACCAGAACATGTTACTTTTGAACCAAAGCTCAAATTCGAAAAACAAACGTATATTAGTAGAGTCCTGGGTCGGGAATGCTAAAAAACCAACCCATTTTGTGATCTGATGTTTACCTGGGGAGTTGCACCCAAGTATATCTTAGAATTTGCAGAAAAACTCAATTGAACCAGAACGTGTTACTTTTGAACCAAAGCTCAGATTCGAAAAACAAAGGTATATTAGTAGTGTCTTGAGACGGGAATGCTAAAAAACCAACCCATTTTGTGATCTGATGTTTCCCTGGGGAGTTACACCCAAGTATATCTTAGAATTTGCAGAAAAACTGATTTCAACCATAACATGTTACTTTTGAACCAAAGCTCAAATTCGAAAAACAAACGTATATTAGTAGAGTCCTGGGTCGGGAATGCTAAAAAACCAACCCATTTTGTGATCTGATGTTTCCCTGGGGAGTTGCACCCAAGTTTATCTTAGAATTTGCAGAAAAACTCAATTGAACCAGAACGTGTTACTTTTGAACCAAAGCTCAGATTCGAAAAACAAAGGTATATTAGTAGTGTCCTGAGTCGGGAATGCTAAAAAACCAACCCATTTTGTGATCTGATGTTTCCCTGGGGAGTTACACCCAAGTATATCTTAGAATTTGCAGAAAAACTCAATTCAACCAGAACATGTTACTTTTGAACCAAAGCTCAAATTCGAAAAACAAACGTATATTAGTAGTGTCCTGGGTCAGGAATGCTAAAAAAACCAACCCATTTTGTGATCTGATGTTTCCCTGGAGAGTTACACCCAAGTATATCTTAGAATTTGCAGAAAAACTGATTTCAACCAGAACATGTTACATTTGAACCAAAGCTCAAATTCGAAAAACAAACGTATATTAGTAGAGTCCTGGGTCGGGAATGCTAAAAAACCAACCCATTTTGTGATCTGATGTTTCCCTGGGGAGTTGCACCCAAGTACATCTTAGAATTTGCAGAAAAACTCAATTGAACCAGAACGTGTTACTTTTGAACCAAAGCTCAGATTCGAAAAACAAAGGTATATTAGTAGTGTCTTGAGACGGGAATGCTAAAAAACCAACCCATTTTGTGATCTGATGTTTCCCTGGGGAGTTACACCCAAGTATATCTTAGAATTTGCAGAAAAACTGATTTCAACCAGAACATGTTACTTTTGAACCAAAGCTCAAATTCGAAAAACAAACGTATATTAGTAGAGTCCTGGGTCGGGAATGCTAAAAAACCAACCCATTTTGTGATCTGATGTTTCCCTGGGGAGTTGCACCCAAGTATATCTTAGAATTTGCAGAAAAACTCAATTGAACCAGAACGTGTTACTTTTGAACCAAAGCTCAGATTCGAAAAACAAAGGTATATTAGTAGTGTCCTGAGTCGGGAATACTAAAAAACCAACCCATTTTGTGATCTGATGTTTCCCTGGGGAGTTACACCCAAGTATATGTTAGAATTTGCAGAAAAACTCAATTCAACCAGAACATGTTACTTTTGAACCAAAGCTCAAATTCGAAAAACAAACGTATATTAGTAGTGTCCTGGGTTGGGAATGCTAAAAAACCAACCCATTTTGTGATCTGATGTTTCCCTGGGGAGTTGCACCCAAGTATATCTTAGAATTTGCAGAAAAACTCAATTGAACCAGAACGTGTTACTTTTGAACCAAAGCTCAGATTCGAAAAACAAAGGTATATTAGTAGTGTCTTGAGACGGGAATGCTAAAAAACCAACCCATTTTGTGATCTGATGTTTCCCTGGGGAGTTACACCCAAGTATATCTTAGAATTTGCAGAAAAACTGATTTCAACCAGAACATGTTACTTTTGAACCAAAGCTCAAATTCGAAAAACAAACGTATATTAGTAGTGTCCTGGGTTGGGAATGCTAAAAAACCAACCCATTTTGTGATCTGATGTTTCCCTGGGGAGTTGCACCCAAGTATATCTTAGAATTTGCAGAAAAACTGATTTCAACCAGAACATGTTACTTTTGAACCAAAGCTCAAATTCGAAAAACAAACGTATATTAGTAGAGTCCTGGGTCGGGAATGCTAAAAAACCAACCCATTTTGTGATCTGATGTTTCCCTGGGGAGTTGCACCCAAGTGTATCTTAGAATTTGCAGAAAAACTCAATTGAACCAGAACGTGTTACTTTTGAACCAAAGCTCAGATTCGAAAAACAAAGGTATATTAGTAGTGTCCTGAGTCGGGAATGCTAAAAAACCAACCCATTTTGTGATCTGATGTTTCCCTGGGGAGTTACACCCAAGTATATCTTAGAATTTGCAGAAAAACTCAATTGAACCAGAACGTGTTACTTTTGAACCAAAGCTCAAATTCGAAAAACAAACGTATATTAGTAGTGTCCTGGGTCGGGAATGCTAAAAAACCAACCCATTTTGTGATCTGATGTTTCCCTGGGGAGTTGCACCCAAGTATATCTTAGAATTTGCAGAAAAACCTCAATTGAACCAGAACGTGTTACTTTTGAACCAAAGCTCAGATTCGAAAAACAAAGGTATATTAGTAGTGTCTTGAGACGGGAATGCTAAAAAACCAACCCATTTTGTGATCTGATGTTTCCCTGGGGAGTTGCACCCAAGTATATCTTAGAATTTGCAGAAAAACTCAATTGAACCAGAACGTGTTACTTTTGAACCAAAGCTCAGATTCGAAAAACAAAGGTATATTAGTAGTGTCTTGAGAGGGGAATGCTAAAAAACCAACCCATTTTGTGATCTGATGTTTCCCTGGGGAGTTACACCCAAGTATATCTTAGAATTTGCAGAAAAACTGATTTCAACCAGAACATGTTACTTTTGAACCAAAGGTCAAATTCGAAAAACAAACGTATATTAGTAGTGTCCTGGGTTGGGAATGCTAAAAAACCAACCCATTTTGTGATCTGATGTTTCCCTGGGGAGTTACACCCAAGTATATCTTAGAATTTGCAGAAAAACTCAATTCAACCAGAACGTGTTACTTTTGAACCAAAGCTCAAATTCGAAAAACAAACGTATATTAGTAGTGTCCTGGGTCGGGAATGCTAAAAAACCAACCCATTTTGTGATCTGATGTTTCCCTGGGGAGTTGCACCCAAGTATATCTTAGAATTTGCAGAAAAACCTCAATTGAACCAGAACGTGTTACTTTTGAACCAAAGCTCAGATTCGAAAAACAAAGGTATATTAGTAGTGTCTTGAGACGGGAATGCTAAAAAACCAACCCATTTTGTGATCTGATGTTTCCCTGGGGAGTTGCACCCAAGTATATCTTAGAATTTGCAGAAAAACCTCAATTGAACCAGAACGTGTTACTTTTGAACCAAAGCTCAGATTCGAAAAACAAAGGTATATTAGTAGTGTCTTGAGATGGGAATGCTAAAAAACCAACCCATTTTGTGATCTGATGTTTCCCTGGGGAGTTGCACCCAAGTATATCTTAGAATTTGCAGAAAAACTCAATTGAACCAGAACGTGTTACTTTTGAACCAAAGCTCAGATTCGAAAAACAAAGGTATATTAGTAGTGTCTTGAGACGGGAATGCTAAAAAACCAACCCATTTTGTGATCTGATGTTTCCCTGGGGAGTTACACCCAAGTATATCTTAGAATTTGCAGAAAAACTGATTTCAACCAGAACATGTTACTTTTGAACCAAAGGTCAAATTCGAAAAACAAAATATTAGTAGTGTCCTGGGTCAGGAATGCTAAAAAAACCAACCCATTTTGTGATCTGATGTTTCCCTGGAGAGTTACACCCAAGTATATCTTAGAATTTGCAGAAAAACTGATTTCAACCAGAACATGTTACATTTGAACCAAAGCTCAAATTCGAAAAACAAACGTATATTAGTAGAGTCCTGGGTCGGGAATGCTAAAAAACCAACCCATTTTGTGATCTGATGTTTCCCTGGGGAGTTGCACCCAAGTACATCTTAGAATTTGCAGAAAAACTCAATTGAACCAGAACGTGTTACTTTTGAACCAAAGCTCAGATTCGAAAAACAAAGGTATATTAGTAGTGTCCTGAGTCGGGAATGCTAAAAAACCAACCCATTTTGTGATCTGATGTTTCCCTGGGGAGTTACACCCAAGTATATCTTAGAATTTGCAGAAAAACTGATTTCAACCAGAACATGTTACTTTTGAGCCAAAGCTCAAATTCGAAAAACAAACGTATATTAGTAGAGTCCTGGGTCGGGAATGCTAAAAAACCAAACCATTTTGTGATCTGATGTTTCCCTGGGGAGTTACACCCAAGTATATCTTAGAATTTGCAGAAAAACTCAATTCAACCAGAACATGTTACTTTTGAACCAAAGCTCAAATTCGAAAAACAAACGTATATTAGTAGTGTCCTGGGTTGGGAATGCTAAAAAACCAACCCATTTTGTGATCTGATGTTTCCCTGGGGAGTTGCACCCAAGTTTATCTTAGAATTTGCAGAAAAACTCAATTGAACCAGAACGTGTTACTTTTGAACCAAAGCTCAGATTCGAAAAACAAAGGTATATTAGTAGTGTCCTGAGTCGGGAATGCTAAAAAACCAACCCATTTTGTGATCTGATGTTTCCCTGGGGAGTTACACCCAAGTATATCTTAGAATTTGCAGAAAAACTCAATTCAACCAGAACATGTTACTTTTGAACCAAAGCTCAAATTCGAAAAACAAACGTATATTAGTAGTGTCCTGGGTCAGGAATGCTAAAAAAACCAACCCATTTTGTGATCTGATGTTTCCCTGGAGAGTTACACCCAAGTATATCTTAGAATTTGCAGAAAAACTGATTTCAACCAGAACATGTTACATTTGAACCAAAGCTCAAATTCGAAAAACAAACGTATATTAGTAGAGTCCTGGGTCGGGAATGCTAAAAAACCAACCCATTTTGTGATCTGATGTTTCCCTGGGGAGTTGCACCCAAGTACATCTTAGAATTTGCAGAAAAACTCAATTGAACCAGAACGTGTTACTTTTGAACCAAAGCTCAGATTCGAAAAACAAAGGTATATTAGTAGTGTCCTGAGTCGGGAATGCTAAAAAACCAACCCATTTTGTGATCTGATGTTTCCCTGGGGAGTTACACCCAAGTATATCTTAGAATTTGCAGAAAAACTGATTTCAACCAGAACATGTTACTTTTGAGCCAAAGCTCAAATTCGAAAAACAAACGTATATTAGTAGAGTCCTGGGTCGGGAATGCTAAAAAACCAAACCATTTTGTGATCTGATGTTTCCCTGGGGAGTTACACCCAAGTATATCTTAGAATTTGCAGAAAAACTCAATTCAACCAGAACATGTTACTTTTGAACCAAAGCTCAAATTCGAAAAACAAACGTATATTAGTAGTGTCCTGGGTTGGGAATGCTAAAAAACCAACCCATTTTGTGATCTGATGTTTCCCTGGGGAGTTGCACCCAAGTATATCTTAGAATTTGCAGAAAAACTCAATTGAACCAGAACGTGTTACTTTTGAACCAAAGCTCAGATTCGAAAAACAAAGGTATATTAGTAGTGTCTTGAGACGGGAATGCTAAAAAACCAACCCATTTTGTGATCTGATGTTTCCCTGGGGAGTTGCACCCAAGTATATCTTAGAATTTGCAGAAAAACTCAATTGAACCAGAACGTGTTACTTTTGAACCAAAGCTCAGATTCGAAAAACAAAGGTATATTAGTAGTGTCTTGAGACGGGAATGCTAAAAAACCAACCCATTTTGTGATCTGATGTTTCCCTGGGGAGTTACACCCAAGTATATCTTAGAATTTGCAGAAAAACTGATTTCAACCAGAACATGTTACTTTTGAACCAAAGGTCAAATTCGAAAAACAAACGTATATTAATAGAGTCCTGCGTCGGGAATGCTAAAAAACCAACCCATTTTGTGATCTGATGTTTCCCTGGGGAGTTACACCCAAGTATATCTTAGAATTTGCAGAAAAACTGATTTCAACCAGAACATGTTACTTTTGAACCAAAGCTCAAATTCGAAAAACAAACGTATATTAGTAGTGTCCTGGGTTGGGAATGCTAAAAAACCAACCCATTTTGTGATCTGATGTTTCCCTGGGGAGTTGCACCCAAGTATATCTTAGAATTTGCAGAAAAACTCAATTGAACCAGAACGTGTTACTTTTGAACCAAAGCTCAGATTCGAAAAACAAAGGTATATTAGTAGTGTCTTGAGACGGGAATGCTAAAAAACCAACCCATTTTGTGATCTGATGTTTCCCTGGGGAGTTGCACCCAAGTATATCTTAGAATTTGCAGAAAAACTCAATTGAACCAGAACGTGTTACTTTTGAACCAAAGCTCAGATTCGAAAAACAAAGGTATATTAGTAGTGTCTTGAGACGGGAATGCTAAAAAACCAACCCATTTTGTGATCTGATGTTTCCCTGGGGAGTTACACCCAAGTATATCTTAGAATTTGCAGAAAAACTGATTTCAACCAGAACATGTTACTTTTGAACCAAAGGTCAAATTCGAAAAACAAACGTATATTAGTAGTGTCCTGGGTTGGGAATGCTAAAAAACCAACCCATTTTGTGATCTGATGTTTCCCTGGGGAGTTACACCCAAGTATATCTTAGAATTTGCAGAAAAACTCAATTCAACCAGAACGTGTTACTTTTGAACCAAAGCTCAAATTCGAAAAACAAACGTATATTAGTAGTGTCCTGGGTCGGGAATGCTAAAAAACCAACCCATTTTGTGATCTGATGTTTCCCTGGGGAGTTGCACCCAAGTATATCTTAGAATTTGCAGAAAAACCTCAATTGAACCAGAACGTGTTACTTTTGAACCAAAGCTCAGATTCGAAAAACAAAGGTATATTAGTAGTGTCTTGAGACGGGAATGCTAAAAAACCAACCCATTTTGTGATCTGATGTTTCCCTGGGGAGTTGCACCCAAGTATATCTTAGAATTTGCAGAAAAACTCAATTGAACCAGAACGTGTTACTTTTGAACCAAAGCTCAGATTCGAAAAACAAAGGTATATTAGTAGTGTCTTGAGACGGGAATGCTAAAAAACCAACCCATTTTGTGATCTGATGTTTCCCTGGGGAGTTACACCCAAGTATATCTTAGAATTTGCAGAAAAACTGATTTCAACCAGAACATGTTACTTTTGAACCAAAGGTCAAATTCGAAAAACAAACGTATATTAGTAGTGTCCTGGGTTGGGAATGCTAAAAAACCAACCCATTTTGTGATCTGATGTTTCCCTGGGGAGTTACACCCAAGTATATCTTAGAATTTGCAGAAAAACTGATTTCAACCAGAACATGTTACTTTTGAACCAAAGCTCAAATTCGAAAAACAAACGTATATTAGTAGAGTCCTGGGTCGGGAATGCTAAAAAACCAACCCATTTTGTGATCTGATGTTTCCCTGGGGAGTTGCACCCAAGTATATCTTAGAATTTGCAGAAAAACTCAATTGAACCAGAACGTGTTACTTTTGAACCAAAGCTCAGATTCGAAAAACAAAGGTATATTAGTAGTGTCTTGAGACGGGAATGCTAAAAAACCAACCCATTTTGTGATCTGATGTTTCCCTGGGGAGTTACACCCAAGTATATCTTAGAATTTGCAGAAAAACTGATTTCAACCATAACATGTTACTTTTGAACCAAAGCTCAAATTCGAAAAACAAACGTATATTAGTAGAGTCCTGGGTCGGGAATGCTAAAAAACCAACCCATTTTGTGATCTGATGTTTCCCTGGGGAGTTGCACCCAAGTTTATCTTAGAATTTGCAGAAAAACTCAATTGAACCAGAACGTGTTACTTTTGAACCAAAGCTCAGATTCGAAAAACAAAGGTATATTAGTAGTGTCCTGAGTCGGGAATGCTAAAAAACCAACCCATTTTGTGATCTGATGTTTCCCTGGGGAGTTACACCCAAGTATATCTTAGAATTTGCAGAAAAACTCAATTCAACCAGAACATGTTACTTTTGAACCAAAGCTCAAATTCGAAAAACAAACGTATATTAGTAGTGTCCTGGGTCAGGAATGCTAAAAAAACCAACCCATTTTGTGATCTGATGTTTCCCTGGAGAGTTACACCCAAGTATATCTTAGAATTTGCAGAAAAACTGATTTCAACCAGAACATGTTACATTTGAACCAAAGCTCAAATTCGAAAAACAAACGTATATTAGTAGAGTCCTGGGTCGGGAATGCTAAAAAACCAACCCATTTTGTGATCTGATGTTTCCCTGGGGAGTTGCACCCAAGTACATCTTAGAATTTGCAGAAAAACTCAATTGAACCAGAACGTGTTACTTTTGAACCAAAGCTCAGATTCGAAAAACAAAGGTATATTAGTAGTGTCCTGAGTCGGGAATGCTAAAAAACCAACCCATTTTGTGATCTGATGTTTCCCTGGGGAGTTACACCCAAGTATATCTTAGAATTTGCAGAAAAACTGATTTCAACCAGAACATGTTACTTTTGAGCCAAAGCTCAAATTCGAAAAACAAACGTATATTAGTAGAGTCCTGGGTCGGGAATGCTAAAAAACCAAACCATTTTGTGATCTGATGTTTCCCTGGGGAGTTACACCCAAGTATATCTTAGAATTTGCAGAAAAACTCAATTCAACCAGAACATGTTACTTTTGAACCAAAGCTCAAATTCGAAAAACAAACGTATATTAGTAGTGTCCTGGGTTGGGAATGCTAAAAAACCAACCCATTTTGTGATCTGATGTTTCCCTGGGGAGTTGCACCCAAGTATATCTTAGAATTTGCAGAAAAACTCAATTGAACCAGAACGTGTTACTTTTGAACCAAAGCTCAGATTCGAAAAACAAAGGTATATTAGTAGTGTCTTGAGACGGGAATGCTAAAAACCAACCCATTTTGTGATCTGATGTTTCCCTGGGGAGTTGCACCCAAGTATATCTTAGAATTTGCAGAAAAACTCAATTGAACCAGAACGTGTTACTTTTGAACCAAAGCTCAGATTCCAAAAACAAAGGTATATTAGTAGTGTCTTGAGACGGGAATGCTAAAAAACCAACCCATTTTGTGATCTGATGTTTCCCTGGGGAGTTACACCCAAGTATATCTTAGAATTTGCAGAAAAACTGATTTCAACCAGAACATGTTACTTTTGAACCAAAGGTCAAATTCGAAAAACAAACGTATATTAGTAGAGTCCTGCGTCGGGAATGCTAAAAAACCAACCCATTTTGTGATCTGATGTTTCCCTGGGGAGTTACACCCAAGTATATCTTAGAATTTGCAGAAAAACTGATTTCAACCAGAACATGTTACTTTTGAACCAAAGCTCAAATTCGAAAAACAAACGTATATTAGTAGAGTCCTGGGTCGGGAATGCTAAAAAACCAACCCATTTTGTGATGTGATGTTTCCCTGGGGAGTTGCACCCAAGTATATCTTAGAATTTGCAGAAAAACTCAATTGAACCAGAACGTGTTACTTTTGAACCAAAGCTCAGATTCGAAAAACAAAGGTATATTAGTAGTGTCTTGAGACGGGAATGCTAAAAAACCAACCCATTTTGTGATCTGATGTTTCCCTGGGGAGTTACACCCAAGTATATCTTAGAATTTGCAGAAAAACTGATTTCAACCAGAACATGTTACTTTTGAACCAAAGCTCAAATTCGAAAAACAAACGTATATTAGTAGAGTCCTGGGTCGGGAATGCTAAAAAACCAACCCAATTTGTGATCTGATGTTTCCCTGGGGAGTTACACCCAACTATATCTTAGAATTTGCAGAAAAACTGATTTCAACCAGAACATGTTACTTTTGAACCAAAGCTCAAATTCGAAAAACAAACGTATATTAGTAGTGTCCTGGGTTGGGAATGCTAAAAAACCAACCCATTTTGTGATCTGATGTTTCCCTGGGGAGTTGCACCCAAGTATATCTTAGAATTTGCAGAAAAACTCAATTGAACCAGAACGTGTTACTTTTGAACCAAAGCTCAGATTCGAAAAACAAAGGTATATTAGTAGTGTCTTGAGACGGGAATGCTAAAAAACCAACCCATTTTGTGATCTGATGTTTCCCTGGGGAGTTGCACCCAAGTATATCTTAGAATTTGCAGAAAAACTCAATTGAACCAGAACGTGTTACTTTTGAACCAAAGGTCAAATTCGAAAAACAAACGTATATTAGTAGAGTCCTGCGTCGGGAATGCTAAAAAACCAACCCATTTTGTGATCTGATGTTTCCCTGGGGAGTTACACCCAAGTATATCTTAGAATTTGCAGAAAAACTGATTTCAACCAGAACATGTTACTTTTGAACCAAAGCTCAAATTCGAAAAACAAACGTATATTAGTAGAGTCCTGGGTCGGGAATGCTAAAAAACCAACCCATTTTGTGATGTGATGTTTCCCTGGGGAGTTGCACCCAAGTATATCTTAGAATTTGCAGAAAAACTCAATTGAACCAGAACGTGTTACTTTTGAACCAAAGCTCAGATTCGAAAAACAAAGGTATATTAGTAGTGTCTTGAGACGGGAATGCTAAAAAACCAACCCATTTTGTGATCTGATGTTTCCCTGGGGAGTTACACCCAAGTATATCTTAGAATTTGCAGAAAAACTGATTTCAACCAGAACATGTTACTTTTGAACCAAAGCTCAAATTCGAAAAACAAACGTATATTAGTAGAGTCCTGGGTCGGGAATGCTAAAAAACCAACCCAATTTGTGATCTGATGTTTCCCTGGGGAGTTACACCCAACTATATCTTAGAATTTGCAGAAAAACTGATTTCAACCAGAACATGTTACTTTTGAACCAAAGCTCAAATTCGAAAAACAAACGTATATTAGTAGAGTCCTGGGTCGGGAATGCTAAAAAACCAACCCATTTTGTGATCTGATGTTTCCCTGGGGAGTTACACCCAAGTATATCTTAGAATTTGCAGAAAAACTCAATTCAACCAGAACATGTTACTTTTGAACCAAAGCTCAAATTCGAAAAACAAACGTATATTAGTAGTGTCCTGGGTCGGGAATGCTAAAAAACCAACCCATTTTGTGATCTGATGTTTCCCTGGGGAGTTGCACCCAAGTATATCTTAGAATTTGCAGAAAAACTCAATTGAACCAGAACGTGTTACTTTTGAACCAAAGCTCAGATTCGAAAAACAAAGGTATATTAGTAGTGTCCTGAGACGGGAATGCTAAAAAACCAACCCATTTTGTGATCTGATGTTTCCCTGGGGAGTTACACCCAAGTATATCTTAGAATTTGCAGAAAAACTGATTTCAACCAGAACATGTTACTTTTGAACCAAAGCTCAAATTCGAAAAACAAACGTATATTAGTAGAGTCCTGGGTCGGGAATGCTAAAAAACCAACCCATTTTGTGATCTGATGTTTCCCTGGGGAGTTGCACCCAAGTATATCTTAGAATTTGCAGAAAAACTCAATTGAACCAGAACGTGTTACTTTTGAACCAAAGCTCAGATTCGAAAAACAAAGGTATATTAGTAGTGTCTTGAGACGGGAATGCTAAAAAACCAACCCATTTTGTGATCTGATGTTTCCCTGGGGAGTTGCACCCAAGTATATCTTAGAATTTGCAGAAATACTCAATTCAACCAGAACGTGTTACTTTTGAACCAAAGCTCAGATTCGAAAAACAAAGGTATATTAGTAGTGTCTTGAGACGGGAATGCTAAAAAACCAACCCATTTTGTGATCTGATGTTTCCCTGGGGAGTTACACCCAAGTATATCTTAGAATTTGCAGAAAAACTGATTTCAACCAGAACATGTTACTTTTGAACCAAAGCTCAAATTCGAAAAACAAACGTATATTAGTAGAGTCCTGGGTCGGGAATGCTAAAAAACCAACCCATTTTGTGATCTGATGTTTCCCTGGGGAGTTGCACCCAAGTATATCTTAGAATTTGCAGAAAAACTGATTTCAACCAGAACATGTTACTTTTGAACCAAAGCTCAAATTCGAAAAACAAACGTATATTAGTAGTGTCTTGAGACGGGAATGCTAAAAAACCAACCCATTTTGTGATCTGATGTTTCCCTGGGGAGTTACACCCAAGTATATCTTAGAATTTGCAGAAAAACTGATTTCAACCAGAACATGTTACTTTTGAACCAAAGCTCAAATTCGAAAAACAAACGTATATTAGTAGAGTCCTGGGTCGGGAATGCTAAAAAACCAACCCATTTTGTGATCTGATGTTTCCCTGGGGAGTTGCACCCAAGTATATCTTAGAATTTGCAGAAAAACTGATTTCAACCAGAACATGTTACTTTTGAACCAAAGCTCAAATTCGAAAAACAAACGTATATTAGTAGTGTCTTGAGACGGGAATGCTAAAAAACCAACCCATTTTGTGATCTGATGTTTCCCTGGGGAGTTGCACCCAAGTATATCTTAGAATTTGCAGAAATACTCAATTGAACCAGAACGTGTTACTTTTGAACCAAAGCTCAGATTCGAAAAACAAAGGTATATTAGTAGTGTCTTGAGACGGGAATGCTAAAAAACCAACCCATTTTGTGATCTGATGTTTCCCTGGGGAGTTACACCCAAGTATATCTTAGAATTTGCAGAAAAACTCAATTGAACCAGAACGTGTTACTTTTGAACCAAAGCTCAGATTCGAAAAACAAAGGTATATTAGTAGTGTCTTGAGACGGGAATGCTAAAAAACCAACCCATTTTGTGATCTGATGTTTCCCTGGGGAGTTACACCCAAGTATATCTTAGAATTTGCAGAAAAACTGATTTCAACCAGAACATGTTACTTTTGAACCAAAGCTCTAATTCGAAAAACAAACGTATATTAGTAGAGTCCTTGGTCGGGAATGCTAAAAAACCAACCCAATTTGTGATCTGATGTTTCCCTGGGGAGTTACACCCAACTATATCTTAGAATTTGCAGAAAAACTGATTTCAACCAGAACATGTTACTTTTGAACCAAAGCTCAAATTCGAAAAACAAACGTATATTAGTAGAGTCCTGGGTCGGGAATGCTAAAAAACCAACCCATTTTGTGATCTGATGTTTCCCTGGGGAGTTACACCCAACTATATCTTAGAATTTGCAGAAAAACTGATTTCAACCAGAACATGTTACTTTTGAACCAAAGCTCAAATTCGAAAAACAAACGTATATTAGTAGAGTCCTGGGTCGGGAATGCTAAAAAACCAACCCATTTTGTGATCTGATGTTTCCCTGGGGAGTTACACCCAAGTATATCTTAGAATTTGCAGAAAAACTCAATTCAACCAGAACATGTTACTTTTGAACCAAAGCTCAAATTCGAAAAACAAACGTATATTAGTAGTGTCCTGGGTCGGGAATGCTAAAAAACCAACCCATTTTGTGATCTGATGTTTCCCTGGGGAGTTGCACCCAAGTATATCTTAGAATTTACAGAAAAACTCAATTGAACCAGAACGTGTTACTTTTGAACCAAAGCTCAGATTCGAAAAACAAAGGTATATTAGTAGTGTCTTGAGACGGGAATGCTAAAAAACCAACCCATTTTGTGATCTGATGTTTCCCTGGGGAGTTACACCCAAGTATATCTTAGAATTTGCAGAAAAACTCAATTGAACCAGAACGTGTTACTTTTGAACCAAAGCTCAAATTCGAAAAACAAACGTATATTAGTAGTGTCCTGGGTCGGGAATGCTAAAAAACCAACCCATTTTGTGATCTGATGTTTCCCTGGGGAGTTGCACCCAAGTATATCTTAGAATTTACAGAAAAACTCAATTGAACCAGAACGTGTTACTTTTGAACCAAAGCTCAGATTCGAAAAACAAAGGTATATTAGTAGTGTCTTGAGACGGGAATGCTAAAAAACCAACCCATTTTGTGATCTGATGTTTCCCTGGGGAGTTACACCCAAGTATATCTTAGAATTTGCAGAAAAACTGATTTCAACCAGAACATGTTACTTTTGAACCAAAGCTCAAATTCGAAAAACAAACGTATATTAGTAGAGTCCTGGGTCGGGAATGCTAAAAAACCAACCCATTTTGTGATCTGATGTTTCCCTGGGGAGTTGCACCCAAGTATATCTTAGAATTTGCAGAAAAACTCAATTGAACCAGAACGTGTTACTTTTGAACCAAAGCTCAGATTCGAAAAACAAAGGTATATTAGTAGTGTCTTGAGACGGGAATGCTAAAAAACCAACCCATTTTGTGATCTGATGTTTCCCTGGGGAGTTACACCCAAGTATATCTTAGAATTTGCAGAAAAACTGATTTCAACCAGAACATGTTACTTTTGAACCAAAGCTCAAATTCAAAAAACAAACGTATATTAGTAGTGTCCTGGGTCGGGAATGCTAAAAAACCAACCCATTTTGTGATCTGATGTTTCCCTGGGGAGTTGCACCCAAGTATATCTTAGAATTTGCAGAAAAACTCAATTGAACCAGAACGTGTTACTTTTGAACCAAAGCTCAGATTCGAAAAACAAACGTATATTAGTAGAGTCCTGGGTCGGGAATGCTAAAAAACCAACCCAATTTGTGATCTGATGTTTCCCTGGGGAGTTGCACCCAAGTATATCTTAGAATTTGCAGAAAAACTCAATTGAACCAGAACGTGTTACTTTTGAACGAAAGCTCAGATTCGAAAAACAAAGGTATATTAGTAGTGTCTTGAGACGGGAATGCTAAAAAACCAACCCATTTTGTGATCTGATGTTTCCCTGGGGAGTTACACCCAACTATATCTTAGAATTTGCAGAAAAACTGATTTCAACCAGAACATGTTATTTTGAACCAAAGCTCAAATTCGAAAAACAAACGTATATTAGTAGAGTCCTGGGTCGGGAATGCTAAAAAACCAACCCATTTTGTGATCTGATGTTTCCCTGGGGAGTTGCACCCAAGTATATCTTAGAATTTGCAGAAAAACTCAATTGAACCAGAACGTGTTACTTTTGAACCAAAGCTCAGATTTGAAAAACAAAGGTATATTAGTAGTGTCTTGAGACGGGAATGCTAAAAAACCAACCCATTTTGTGATCTGATGTTTCCCTGGGGAGTTACACCCAAGTATATCTTAGAATTTGCAGAAAAACTGATTTCAACCAGAACATGTTACTTTTGAACCAAAGCTCACATTCGAAAAACAAACGTATATTAGTAGAGTCCTGGGTCGGGAATGCTAAAAAACCAACCCATTTTGTGATCTGATGTTTCCCTGGGGAGTTACACCCAAGTATATCTTAATATTTGCAGAAAAACTCAATTCAACCAGAACGTGTAACTTTTGAACCAAAGCTCAAATTCGAAAAACAAACGTATATTAGTAGTGTCCTGGGTCGGGAATGCTAAAAAACCAACCCATTTTGTGATCTGATGTTTCCCTGGGGAGTTGCACGCAAGTATATCTTAGAATTTGCAGAAAAACTCAATTGAACCAGAACGTGTTACTTTTGAACCAAAGCTCAGATTCGAAAAACAAACGTATATTAGTAGAGTCCTGGGTCGGGAATGCTAAAAAACCAACCCATTTTGTGATCTGATGTTTCCCTGGGGAGTTGCACCCAAGTATATCTTAGAATTTGCAGAAAAACTCAATTGAACCAGAACGTGTTACTTTTGAACCAAAGCTCAGATTCGAAAAACAAAGGTATATTAGTAGTGTCTTGAGACGGGAATGCTAAAAAACCAACCCATTTTGTGATCTGATGTTTCCCTGGGGAGTTACACCCAAGTATATCTTAGAATTTGCAGAAAAACTGATTTCAACCATAACATGTTACTTTTGAACCAAAGCTCAAATTCGAAAAACAAACGTATATTAGTAGAGTCCTGGGTCGGGAATGCTAAAAAACCAACCCATTTTGTGATCTGATGTTTCCCTGGGGAGTTGCACCCAAGTTTATCTTAGAATTTGCAGAAAAACTCAATTGAACCAGAACGTGTTACTTTTGAACCAAAGCTCAGATTCGATAAACAAAGGTATATTAGTAGTGTCCTGAGTCGGGAATGCTAAAAAACCAACCCATTTTGTGATCTGATGTTTCCCTGGGGAGTTACACCCAAGTATATCTTAGAATTTGCAGAAAAACTCAATTC
Organism: Thamnophis sirtalis; assembly: GCF_051295495.1. Taxonomy (NCBI): domain Eukaryota; kingdom Metazoa; phylum Chordata; class Lepidosauria; order Squamata; family Natricidae; genus Thamnophis; species Thamnophis sirtalis. Next base: position 138,099 of record NW_028261419.1, on the reverse strand, counting down.
AACCAGAACATGTTACTTTTGAACCAAAGCTCAAATTCGAAAAACAAACGTATATTAGTAGTGTCCTGGGTCAGGAATGCTAAAAAAACCAACCCATTTTGTGATCTGATGTTTCCCTGGAGAGTTACACCCAAGTATATCTTAGAATTTGCAGAAAAACTGATTTCAACCAGAACATGTTACATTTGAACCAAAGCTCAAATTCGAAAAACAAACGTATATTAGTAGAGTCCTGGGTCGGGAATGCTAAAAAACCAACCCATTTTGTGATCTGATGTTTCCCTGGGGAGTTGCACCCAAGTTTATCTTAGAATTTGCAGAAAAACTCAATTGAACCAGAACGTGTTACTTTTGAACCAAAGCTCAGATTCGATAAACAAAGGTATATTAGTAGTGTCCTGAGTCGGGAATGCTAAAAAACCAACCCATTTTGTGATCTGATGTTTCCCTGGGGAGTTACACCCAAGTATATCTTAGAATTTGCAGAAAAACTCAATTCAACCAGAACATGTTACTTTTGAACCAAAGCTCAAATTCGAAAAACAAACGTATATTAGTAGTGTCCTGGGTCAGGAATGCTAAAAAAACCAACCCATTTTGTGATCTGATGTTTCCCTGGAGAGTTACACCCAAGTATATCTTAGAATTTGCAGAAAAACTGATTTCAACCAGAACATGTTACATTTGAACCAAAGCTCAAATTCGAAAAACAAACGTATATTAGTAGAGTCCTGGGTCGGGAATGCTAAAAAACCAACCCATTTTGTGATCTGATGTTTCCCTGGGGAGTTGCACCCAAGTATATATTAGAATTTGCAGAAAAACTCAATTGAACCAGAACGTGTTACTTTTGAACCAAAGCTCAGATTCGAAAAACAAAGGTATATTAGTAGTGTCCTGAGTCGGGAATGCTAAAAAACCAACCCATTTTGTGATCTGATGTTTCCCTGGGGAGTTACACCCAAGTATATCTTAGAATTTGCAGAAAAACTGATTTCAACCAGAACATGTTACTTTTGAGCCAAAGCTCAAATTCGAAAAACAAACGTATATTAGTAGAGTCCTGGGTCGGGAATGCTAAAAAACCAAACCATTTTGTGATCTGATGTTTCCCTGGGGAGTTACACCCAAGTATATCTTAGAATTTGCAGAAAAACTCAATTCAACCAGAACATGTTACTTTTGAACCAAAGCTCAAATTTGAAAAACAAACGTATATTAGTAGTGTCCTGGGTTGGGAATGCTAAAAAACCAACCCATTTTGTGATCTGATGTTTCCCTGGGGAGTTGCACCCAAGTATATCTTAGAATTTGCAGAAAAACTCAATTGAACCAGAACGTGTTACTTTTGAACCAAAGCTCAGATTCGAAAAACAAAGGTATATTAGTAGTGTCTTGAGACGGGAATGCTAAAAAACCAACCCATTTTGTGATCTGATGTTTCCCTGGGGAGTTGCACCCAAGTATATCTTAGAATTTGCAGAAAAACTCAATTGAACCAGAACGTGTTACTTTTGAACCAAAGCTCAGATTCGAAAAACAAAGGTATATTAGTAGTGTCTTGAGACGGGAATGCTAAAAAACCAACCCATTTTGTGATCTGATGTTTCCCTGGGGAGTTACACCCAAGTATATCTTAGAATTTGCAGAAAAACTGATTTCAACCACAACATGTTACTTTTGAACCAAAGGTCAAATTCGAAAAACAAACGTATATTAGTAGAGTCCTGCGTCGGGAATGCTAAAAAACCAACCCATTTTGTGATCTGATGTTTCCCTGGGGAGTTACACCCAAGTATATCTTAGAATTTGCAGAAAAACTGATTTCAACCAGAACATGTTACTTTTGAACCAAAGCTCAAATTCGAAAAACAAACGTATATTAGTAGAGTCCTGGGTCGGGAATGCTAAAAAACCAACCCATTTTGTGATCTGATGTTTCCCTGGGGAGTTGCACCCAAGTATATCTTAGAATTTGCAGAAAAACTCAATTGAACCAGAACGTGTTACTTTTGAACCAAAGCTCAGATTCGAAAAACAAAGGTATATTAGTAGTGTCCTGAGTCGGGAATGCTAAAAAACCAACCCATTTTGTGATCTGATGTTTCCCTGGGGAGTTACACCCAAGTATATCTTAGAATTTGCAGAAAAACTCAATTCAACCAGAACATGTTACTTTTGAACCAAAGCTCAAATTCGAAAAACAAACGTATATTAGTAGTGTCCTGGGTTGGGAATGCTAAAAAACCAACCCATTTTGTGATCTGATGTTTCCCTGGGGAGTTGCACCCAAGTATACCTTAGAATTTGCAGAAAAACTCAATTGAACCAGAACGTGTTACTTTTGAACCAAAGCTCAGATTCGAAAAACAAAGGTATATTAGTAGTGTCTTGAGACGGGAATGCTAAAAAACCAACCCATTTTGTGATCTGATGTTTCCCTGGGGAGTTACACCCAAGTATATCTTAGAATTTGCAGAAAAACTGATTTCAACCAGAACATTTTACATTTGAACCAAAGCTCAAATTCGAAAAACAAACGTATATTAGTAGAGTCCTGGGTCGGGAATGCTAAAAAACTAACCCATTTTGTGATCTGATGTTTCCCTGGGGAGTTGCACCCAAGTATATCTTAGAATTTGCAGAAAAACTCAATTGAACCAGAACGTGTTACTTTTGAACCAAAGCTCAGATTCGAAAAACAAAGGTATATTAGTAGTGTCCTGGGTTGGGAATGCTAAAAAACCAACCCATTTTGTGATCTGATGTTTACCTGGGGAGTTACACCCAAGTATATCTTAGAATTTGCAGAAAAACTGATTTCAACCAGAACATGTTACTTTTGAACCAAAGCTCAAATTCGAAAAACAAACGTATATTAGTAGTGTCCTGGGTTGGGAATGCTAAAAAACCAACCCATTTTGTGATCTGATGTTTCCCTGGGGAGTTACACCCAAGTATATCTTAGAATTTGCAGAAAAACTGATTTCAACCAGAACATGTTACTTTTGAACCAAAGCTCAAATTCAAAAACAAACGTATATTAGTAGAGTCCTGGGTCGGGAATGCTAAAAAACCAAACCATTTTGTGATCTGATGTTTCCCTGGGGAGTTACACCCAAGTATATCTTAGAATTTGCAGAAAAACTCAATTCAACCAGAACATGTTACTTTTGAACCAAAGCTCAAATTTGAAAAACAAACGTATATTAGTAGTGTCCTGGGTTGGGAATGCTAAAAAACCAACCCATTTTGTGATCTGATGTTTCCCTGGGGAGTTGCACCCAAGTATATCTTAGAATTTGCAGAAAAACTCAATTGAACCAGAACGTGTTACTTTTGAACCAAAGCTCAGATTCGAAAAACAAAGGTATATTAGTAGTGTCTTGAGACGGGAATGCTAAAAAACCAACCCATTTTGTGATCTGATGTTTCCCTGGGGAGTTGCACCCAAGTATATCTTAGAATTTGCAGAAAAACTCAATTGAACCAGAACGTGTTACTTTTGAACCAAAGCTCAGATTCGAAAAACAAAGGTATATTAGTAGTGTCTTGAGACGGGAATGCTAAAAAACCAACCCATTTTGTGATCTGATGTTTCCCTGGGGAGTTACACCCAAGTATATCTTAGAATTTGCAGAAAAACTGATTTCAACCACAACATGTTACTTTTGAACCAAAGGTCAAATTCGAAAAACAAACGTATATTAGTAGAGTCCTGCGTCGGGAATGCTAAAAAACCAACCCATTTTGTGATCTGATGTTTCCCTGGGGAGTTACACCCAAGTATATCTTAGAATTTGCAGAAAAACTCAATTCAACCAGAACATGTTACTTTTGAACCAAAGCTCAAATTCGAAAAACAAACGTATATTAGTAGTGTCCTGGGTTGGGAATGCTAAAAAACCAACCCATTTTGTGATCTGATGTTTCCCTGGGGAGTTGCACCCAAGTATACCTTAGAATTTGCAGAAAAACTCAATTGAACCAGAACGTGTTACTTTTGAACCAAAGCTCAGATTCGAAAAACAAAGGTATATTAGTAGTGTCTTGAGACGGGAATGCTAAAAAACCAACCCATTTTGTGATCTGATGTTTCCCTGGGGAGTTACACCCAAGTATATCTTAGAATTTGCAGAAAAACTGATTTCAACCAGAACATTTTACATTTGAACCAAAGCTCAAATTCGAAAAACAAACGTATATTAGTAGAGTCCTGGGTCGGGAATGCTAAAAAACTAACCCATTTTGTGATCTGATGTTTCCCTGGGGAGTTGCACCCAAGTATATCTTAGAATTTGCAGAAAAACTCAATTGAACCAGAACGTGTTACTTTTGAACCAAAGCTCAGATTCGAAAAACAAAGGTATATTAGTAGTGTCCTGGGTTGGGAATGCTAAAAAACCAACCCATTTTGTGATCTGATGTTTACCTGGGGAGTTACACCCAAGTATATCTTAGAATTTGCAGAAAAACTGATTTCAACCAGAACATGTTACTTTTGAACCAAAGCTCAAATTCGAAAAACAAACGTATATTAGTAGTGTCCTGGGTTGGGAATGCTTAAAAACCAACCCATTTTGTGATCTGATGTTTCCCTGGGGAGTTGCACCCAAGTATATCTTAGAATTTGCAGAAAAACTCAATTGAACCAGAACGTGTTACTTTTGAACCAAAGCTCAGATTCGAAAAACAAAGGTATATTAGTAGTGTCTTGAGACGGGAATGCTAAAAAACCAACCCATTTTGTGATCTGATGTTTCCCTGGGGAGTTACACCCAAGTATATCTTAGAATTTGCAGAAAAACTGATTTCAACCATAACATGTTACTTTTGAACCAAAGCTCAAATTCGAAAAACAAACGTATATTAGTAGAGTCCTGGGTCGGGAATGCTAAAAAACCAACCCATTTTGTGATCTGATGTTTCCCTGGGGAGTTGCACCCAAGTTTATCTTAGAATTTGCAGAAAAACTCAATTGAACCAGAACGTGTTACTTTTGAACCAAAGCTCAGATTCGATAAACAAAGGTATATTAGTAGTGTCCTGAGTCGGGAATGCTAAAAAACCAACCCATTTTGTGATCTGATGTTTCCCTGGGGAGTTACACCCAAGTATATCTTAGAATTTGCAGAAAAACTCAATTCAACCAGAACATGTTACTTTTGAACCAAAGCTCAAATTCGAAAAACAAACGTATATTAGTAGTGTCCTGGGTCAGGAATGCTAAAAAAACCAACCCATTTTGTGATCTGATGTTTCCCTGGAGAGTTACACCCAAGTATATCTTAGAATTTGCAGAAAAACTGATTTCAACCAGAACATGTTACATTTGAACCAAAGCTCAAATTCGAAAAACAAACGTATATTAGTAGAGTCCTGGGTCGGGAATGCTAAAAAACCAACCCATTTTGTGATCTGATGTTTCCCTGGGGAGTTGCACCCAAGTTTATCTTAGAATTTGCAGAAAAACTCAATTGAACCAGAACGTGTTACTTTTGAACCAAAGCTCAGATTCGATAAACAAAGGTATATTAGTAGTGTCCTGAGTCGGGAATGCTAAAAAACCAACCCATTTTGTGATCTGATGTTTCCCTGGGGAGTTACACCCAAGTATATCTTAGAATTTGCAGAAAAACTCAATTCAACCAGAACATGTTACTTTTGAACCAAAGCTCAAATTCGAAAAACAAACGTATATTAGTAGTGTCCTGGGTCAGGAATGCTAAAAAAACCAACCCATTTTGTGATCTGATGTTTCCCTGGAGAGTTACACCCAAGTATATCTTAGAATTTGCAGAAAAACTGATTTCAACCAGAACATGTTACATTTGAACCAAAGCTCAAATTCGAAAAACAAACGTATATTAGTAGAGTCCTGGGTCGGGAATGCTAAAAAACCAACCCATTTTGTGATCTGATGTTTCCCTGGGGAGTTGCACCCAAGTATATATTAGAATTTGCAGAAAAACTCAATTGAACCAGAACGTGTTACTTTTGAACCAAAGCTCAGATTCGAAAAACAAAGGTATATTAGTAGTGTCCTGAGTCGGGAATGCTAAAAAACCAACCCATTTTGTGATCTGATGTTTCCCTGGGGAGTTACACCCAAGTATATCTTAGAATTTGCAGAAAAACTGATTTCAACCAGAACATGTTACTTTTGAGCCAAAGCTCAAATTCGAAAAACAAACGTATATTAGTAGAGTCCTGGGTCGGGAATGCTAAAAAACCAAACCATTTTGTGATCTGATGTTTCCCTGGGGAGTTACACCCAAGTATATCTTAGAATTTGCAGAAAAACTCAATTCAACCAGAACATGTTACTTTTGAACCAAAGCTCAAATTTGAAAAACAAACGTATATTAGTAGTGTCCTGGGTTGGGAATGCTAAAAAACCAACCCATTTTGTGATCTGATGTTTCCCTGGGGAGTTGCACCCAAGTATATCTTAGAATTTGCAGAAAAACTCAATTGAACCAGAACGTGTTACTTTTGAACCAAAGCTCAGATTCGAAAAACAAAGGTATATTAGTAGTGTCTTGAGACGGGAATGCTAAAAAACCAACCCATTTTGTGATCTGATGTTTCCCTGGGGAGTTGCACCCAAGTATATCTTAGAATTTGCAGAAAAACTCAATTGAACCAGAACGTGTTACTTTTGAACCAAAGCTCAGATTCGAAAAACAAAGGTATATTAGTAGTGTCTTGAGACGGGAATGCTAAAAAACCAACCCATTTTGTGATCTGATGTTTCCCTGGGGAGTTACACCCAAGTATATCTTAGAATTTGCAGAAAAACTGATTTCAACCACAACATGTTACTTTTGAACCAAAGGTCAAATTCGAAAAACAAACGTATATTAGTAGAGTCCTGCGTCGGGAATGCTAAAAAACCAACCCATTTTGTGATCTGATGTTTCCCTGGGGAGTTACACCCAAGTATATCTTAGAATTTGCAGAAAAACTGATTTCAACCAGAACATGTTACTTTTGAACCAAAGCTCAAATTCGAAAAACAAACGTATATTAGTAGAGTCCTGGGTCGGGAATGCGAAAAAACCAACCCATTTTGTGATCTGATGTTTCCCTGGGGAGTTGCACCCAAGTATATCTTAGAATTTGCAGAAAAACTCAATTGAACCAGAACGTGTTACTTTTGAACCAAAGCTCAGATTCGAAAAACAAAGGTATATTAGTAGTGTCCTGAGTCGGGAATGCTAAAAAACCAACCCATTTTGTGATCTGATGTTTCCCTGGGGAGTTACACCCAAGTATATCTTAGAATTTGCAGAAAAACTCAATTCAACCAGAACATGTTACTTTTGAACCAAAGCTCAAATTCGAAAAACAAACGTATATTAGTAGTGTCCTGGGTTGGGAATGCTAAAAAACCAACCCATTTTGTGATCTGATGTTTCCCTGGGGAGTTGCACCCAAGTATACCTTAGAATTTGCAGAAAAACTCAATTGAACCAGAACGTGTTACTTTTGAACCAAAGCTCAGATTCGAAAAACAAAGGTATATTAGTAGTGTCTTGAGACGGGAATGCTAAAAAACCAACCCATTTTGTGATCTGATGTTTCCCTGGGGAGTTACACCCAAGTATATCTTAGAATTTGCAGAAAAACTGATTTCAACCAGAACATTTTACATTTGAACCAAAGCTCAAATTCGAAAAACAAACGTATATTAGTAGAGTCCTGGGTCGGGAATGCTAAAAAACTAACCCATTTTGTGATCTGATGTTTCCCTGGGGAGTTGCACCCAAGTATATCTTAGAATTTGCAGAAAAACTCAATTGAACCAGAACGTGTTACTTTTGAACCAAAGCTCAGATTCGAAAAACAAAGGTATATTAGTAGTGTCCTGGGTTGGGAATGCTAAAAAACCAACCCATTTTGTGATCTGATGTTTACCTGGGGAGTTACACCCAAGTATATCTTAGAATTTGCAGAAAAACTGATTTCAACCAGAACATGTTACTTTTGAACCAAAGCTCAAATTCGAAAAACAAACGTATATTAGTAGTGTCCTGGGTTGGGAATGCTAAAAAACCAACCCATTTTGTGATCTGATGTTTCCCTGGGGAGTTACACCCAAGTATATCTTAGAATTTGCAGAAAAACTGATTTCAACCAGAACATGTTACTTTTGAACCAAAGCTCAAATTCAAAAACAAACGTATATTAGTAGAGTCCTGGGTCGGGAATGCTAAAAAACCAACCCATTTTGTGATCTGATGTTTCCCTGGGGAGTTGCACCCAAGTATATCTTAGAATTTGCAGAAAAACTCAATTGAACCAGAACGTGTTACTTTTGAACCAAAGCTCAGATTCGAAAAACAAAGGTATATTAGTAGTGTCCTGAGTCGGGAATGCTAAAAAACCAACCCATTTTGTGATCTGATGTTTCCCTGGGGAGTTACACCCAAGTATATCTTAGAATTTGCAGAAAAACTCAATTCAACCAGAACATGTTACTTTTGAACCAAAGCTCAAATTCGAAAAACAAACGTATATTAGTAGTGTCCTGGGTTGGGAATGCTAAAAAACCAACCCATTTTGTGATCTGATGTTTCCCTGGGGAGTTGCACCCAAGTATACCTTAGAATTTGCAGAAAAACTCAATTGAACCAGAACGTGTTACTTTTGAACCAAAGCTCAGATTCGAAAAACAAAGGTATATTAGTAGTGTCTTGAGACGGGAATGCTAAAAAACCAACCCATTTTGTGATCTGATGTTTCCCTGGGGAGTTACACCCAAGTATATCTTAGAATTTGCAGAAAAACTGATTTCAACCAGAACATGTTACTTTTGAACCAAAGCTCAAATTCGAAAAACAAACGTATATTAGTAGTGTCCTGGGTCGGGAATGCTAAAAAAACCAACCCATTTTGTGATCTGATGTTTTCCTGGAGAGTTACACCCAAGTATATCTTAGAATTTGCAGAAAAACTGATTTCAACCAGAACATTTTACATTTGAACCAAAGCTCTAATTCGAAAAACAAACGTATATTAGTAGAGTCCTGGGTCGGGAATGCTAAAAAACTAACCCATTTTGTGATCTGATGTTTCCCTGGGGAGTTGCACCCAAGTATATCTTAGAATTTGCAGAAAAACTCAATTGAACCAGAACGTGTTACTTTTGAACCAAAGCTCAGATTCGGAAAACAAAGGTATATTAGTAGTGTCCTGAGTCGGGAATGCTAAAAAACTAACCCATTTTGTGATCTGATGTTTCCCTGGGGAGTTACACCCAAGTATATCTTAGAATTTGCAGAAAAACTGATTTCAACCAGAACATGTTACTTTTGAACCAAAGCTCAAATTCGAAAAACAAACGTATATTAGTAGTGTCCTGGGTTGGGAATGCTAAAAAACCAACCCATTTTGTGATCTGATGTTTCCCTGGGGAGTTGCACCCAAGTATATCTTAGAATTTGCAGAAAAACTCAATTGAACCAGAACGTGTTACTTTTGAACCAAAGCTCAGATTCGAAAAACAAAGGTATATTAGTAGTGTCTTGAGACGGGAATGCTAAAAAACCAACCCATTTTGTGATCTGATGTTTCCTTGGGGAGTTGCACCCAAGTATATCTTAGAATTTGCAGAAAAACTCAATTGAACCAGAACGTGTTACTTTTGAACCAAAGCTCAGATTCGAAAAACAAAGGTATATTAGTAGTGTCTTGAGACGGGAATGCTAAAAAACCAACCCATTTTGTGATCTGATGTTTCCCTGGGGAGTTACACCCAAGTATATCTTAGAATTTGCAGAAAAACTGATTTCAACCAGAACATGTTACTTTTGAACCAAAGCTCAAATTCGAAAAACAAACGTATATTAGTAGTGTCCTGGGTCAGGAATGCTAAAAAAACCAACCCATTTTGTGATCTGATGTTTCCCTGGAGAGTTACACCCAAGTATATCTTAGAATTTGCAGAAAAACTGATTTCAACCAGAACATGTTACATTTGAACCAAAGCTCAAATTTGAAAAACAAACGTATATTAGTAGAGTCCTGGGTCGGGAATGCTAAAAAACCAACCCATTTTGTGATCTGATGTTTCCCTGGGGAGTTGCACCCAAGTATATCTTAGAATTTGCAGAAAAACTCAATTGAACCAGAACGTGTTACTTTTGAACCAAAGCTCAGATTCGAAAAACAAAGGTATATTAGTAGTGTCCTGAGTCGGGAATGCTAAAAAACCAACCCATTTTGTGATCTGATGTTTCCCTGGGGAGTTACACCCAAGTATATCTTAGAATTTGCAGAAAAACTCAATTCAACCAGAACATGTTACTTTTGAACCAAAGCTCAAATTCGAAAAACAAACGTATATTAGTAGTGTCCTGGGTTGGGAATGCTAAAAAACCAACCCATTTTGTGATCTGATGTTTCCCTGGGGAGTTGCACCCAAGTATACCTTAGAATTTGCAGAAAAACTCAATTGAACCAGAACGTGTTACTTTTGAACCAAAGCTCAGATTCGAAAAACAAAGGTATATTAGTAGTGTCTTGAGACGGGAATGCTAAAAAACCAACCCATTTTGTGATCTGATGTTTCCCTGGGGAGTTACACCCAAGTATATCTTAGAATTTGCAGAAAAACTGATTTCAACCAGAACATGTTACTTTTGAACCAAAGCTCAAATTCGAAAAACAAACGTATATTAGTAGTGTCCTGGGTCGGGAATGCTAAAAAAACCAACCCATTTTGTGATCTGATGTTTCCCTTGAGAGTTACACCCAAGTATATCTTAGAATTTGCAGAAAAACTGATTTCAACCAGAACATGTTACATTTGAACCAAAGCTCAAATTCGAAAAACAAACGTATATTAGTAGAGTCCTGGGTCGGGAATGCTAAAAAACTAACCCATTTTGTGATCTGATGTTTCCCTGGGGAGTTGCACCCAAGTATATCTTAGAATTTGCAGAAAAACTCAATTGAACCAGAACGTGTTACTTTTGAACCAAAGCTCAGATTCGAAAAACAAAGGTATATTAGTAGTGTCCTGGGTTGGGAATGCTAAAAAACCAACCCATTTTGTGATCTGATGTTTCCCTGGGGAGTTACACCCAAGTATATCTTAGAATTTGCAGAAAAACTGATTTCAACCAGAACATGTTACTTTTGAACCAAAGCTCAAATTCGAAAAACAAACGTATATTAGTAGAGTCCTGGGTCGGGAATGCTAAAAAACCAACCCATTTTGTGATCTGATGTTTCCCTGGGGAGTTGCACCCAAGTATATCTTAGAATTTGCAGAAAAACTCAATTGAACCAGAACGTGTTACTTTTGAACCAAAGCTCAGATTTGAAAAACAAAGGTATATTAGTAGTGTCCTGAGACGGGAATGCTAAAAAACCAACCCATTTTGTGATCTGATGTTTCCCTGGGGAGTTGCACCCAAGTATATCTTAGAATTTGCAGAAAAACTCAATTGAACCAGAACGTGTTACTTTTGAACCAAAGCTCAGATTCGAAAAACAAAGGTATATTAGTAGTGTCTTGAGACGGGAATGCTAAAAAACCAACCCATTTTGTGATCTGATGTTTCCCTGGGGAGTTGCACCCAAGTATATCTTAGAATTTGCAGAAAAACTGATTTCAACCAGAACATGTTACTTTTGAACCAAAGGTCAAATTCGAAAAACAAACGTATATTAGTAGTGTCCTGGGTTGGGAATGCTAAAAAACCAACCCATTTTGTGATCTGATGTTTCCCTGGGGAGTTACACCCAAGTATATCTTAGAATTTGCAGAAAAACTCAATTCAACCAGAACGTGTTACTTTTGAACCAAAGCTCAAATTCGAAAAACAAACGTATATTAGTAGTGTCCTGGGTCGGGAATGCTAAAAAACCAACCCATTTTGTGACCTGATGTTTCCCTGGGGAGTTGCACCCAAGTATATCTTAGAATTTGCAGAAAAACCTCAATTGAACCAGAACGTGTTACTTTTGAACCAAAGCTCAGATTCGAAAAACAAAGGTATATTAGTAGTGTCTTGAGACGGGAATGCTAAAAAACCAACCCATTTTGTGATCTGATGTTTCCCTGGGGAGTTGCACCCAAGTATATCTTAGAATTTGCAGAAAAACTCAATTGAACCAGAACGTGTTACTTTTGAACCAAAGCTCAGATTCGAAAAACAAAGGTATATTAGTAGTGTCTTGAGACGGGAATGCTAAAAAACCAACCCATTTTGTGATCTGATGTTTCCCTGGGGAGTTACACCCAAGTATATCTTAGAATTTGCAGAAAAACTGATTTCAACCAGAACATGTTACTTTTGAACCAAAGGTCAAATTCGAAAAACAAACGTATATTAGTAGTGTCCTGGGTTGGGAATGCTAAAAAACCAACCCATTTTGTGATCTGATGTTTCCCTGGGGAGTTACACCCAAGTATATCTTAGAATTTGCAGAAAAACTGATTTCAACCAGAACATGTTACTTTTGAACCAAAGCTCAAATTCGAAAAACAAACGTATATTAGTAGAGTCCTGGGTCGGGAATGCTAAAAAACCAACCCATTTTGTGATCTGATGTTTACCTGGGGAGTTGCACCCAAGTATATCTTAGAATTTGCAGAAAAACTCAATTGAACCAGAACGTGTTACTTTTGAACCAAAGCTCAGATTCGAAAAACAAAGGTATATTAGTAGTGTCTTGAGACGGGAATGCTAAAAAACCAACCCATTTTGTGATCTGATGTTTCCCTGGGGAGTTACACCCAAGTATATCTTAGAATTTGCAGAAAAACTGATTTCAACCATAACATGTTACTTTTGAACCAAAGCTCAAATTCGAAAAACAAACGTATATTAGTAGAGTCCTGGGTCGGGAATGCTAAAAAACCAACCCATTTTGTGATCTGATGTTTCCCTGGGGAGTTGCACCCAAGTTTATCTTAGAATTTGCAGAAAAACTCAATTGAACCAGAACGTGTTACTTTTGAACCAAAGCTCAGATTCGAAAAACAAAGGTATATTAGTAGTGTCCTGAGTCGGGAATGCTAAAAAACCAACCCATTTTGTGATCTGATGTTTCCCTGGGGAGTTACACCCAAGTATATCTTAGAATTTGCAGAAAAACTCAATTCAACCAGAACATGTTACTTTTGAACCAAAGCTCAAATTCGAAAAACAAACGTATATTAGTAGTGTCCTGGGTCAGGAATGCTAAAAAAACCAACCCATTTTGTGATCTGATGTTTCCCTGGAGAGTTACACCCAATTATATCTTAGAATTTGCAGAAAAACTGATTTCAACCAGAACATGTTACATTTGAACCAAAGCTCAAATTCGAAAAACAAACGTATATTAGTAGAGTCCTGGGTCGGGAATGCTAAAAAACCAACCCATTTTGTGATCTGATGTTTCCCTGGGGAGTTGCACCCAAGTATATCTTAGAATTTGCAGAAAAACTCAATTGAACCAGAACGTGTTACTTTTGAACCAAAGCTCAGATTCGAAAAACAAAGGTATATTAGTAGTGTCCTGAGTCGGGAATGCTAAAAAACCAACCCATTTTGTGATCTGATGTTTCCCTGGGGAGTTACACCCAAGTATATCTTAGAATTTGCAGAAAAACTGATTTCAACCAGAACATGTTACTTTTGAGCCAAAGCTCAAATTCGAAAAACAAACGTATATTAGTAGAGTCCTGGGTCGGGAATGCTAAAAAACCAAACCATTTTGTGATCTGATGTTTCCCTGGGGAGTTACACCCAAGTATATCTTAGAATTTGCAGAAAAACTCAATTCAACCAGAACATGTTACTTTTGAACCAAAGCTCAAATTCGAAAAACAAACGTATATTAGTAGTGTCCTGGGTTGGGAATGCTAAAAAACCAACCCATTTTGTGATCTGATGTTTCCCTGGGGAGTTGCACCCAAGTATATCTTAGAATTTGCAGAAAAACTCAATTGAACCAGAACGTGTTACTTTTGAACCAAAGCTCAGATTCGAAAAACAAAGGTATATTAGTAGTGTCTTGAGACGGGAATGCTAAAAAACCAACCCATTTTGTGATCTGATGTTTCCCTGGGGAGTTGCACCCAAGTATATCTTAGAATTTGCAGAAAAACTCAATTGAACCAGAACGTGTTACTTTTGAACCAAAGCTCAGATTCGAAAAACAAAGGTATATTAGTAGTGTCTTGAGACGGGAATGCTAAAAAACCAACCCATTTTGTGATCTGATGTTTCCCTGGGGAGTTACACCCAAGTATATCTTAGAATTTGCAGAAAAACTGATTTCAACCACAACATGTTACTTTTGAACCAAAGGTCAAATTCGAAAAACAAACGTATATTAGTAGAGTCCTGCGTCGGGAATGCTAAAAAACCAACCCATTTTGTGATCTGATGTTTCCCTGGGGAGTTACACCCAAGTATATCTTAGAATTTGCAGAAAAACTGATTTCAACCAGAACATGTTACTTTTGAACCAAAGCTCAAATTCGAAAAACAAACGTATATTAGTAGAGTCCTGGGTCGGGAATGCTAAAAAACCAACCCATTTTGTGATCTGATGTTTCCCTGGGGAGTTGCACCCAAGTATATCTTAGAATTTGCAGAAAAACTCAATTGAACCAGAACGTGTTACTTTTGAACCAAAGCTCAGATTCGAAAAACAAAGGTATATTAGTAGTGTCCTGAGTCGGGAATGCTAAAAAACCAACCTATTTTGTGATCTGATGTTTCCCTGGGGAGTTACACCCAAGTATATCTTAGAATTTGCAGAAAAACTCAATTCAACCAGAACATGTTACTTTTGAACCAAAGCTCAAATTCGAAAAACAAACGTATATTAGTAGTGTCCTGGGTTGGGAATGCTAAAAAACCAACCCATTTTGTGATCTGATGTTTCCCTGGGGAGTTGCACCCAAGTATACCTTAGAATTTGCAGAAAAACTCAATTGAACCAGAACGTGTTACTTTTGAACCAAAGCTCAGATTCGAAAAACAAAGGTATATTAGTAGTGTCTTGAGACGGGAATGCTAAAAAACCAACCCATTTTGTGATCTGATGTTTCCCTGGGGAGTTACACCCAAGTATATCTTAGAATTTGCAGAAAAACTGATTTCAACCAGAACATTTTACATTTGAAACAAAGCTCAAATTCGAAAAACAAACGTATATTAGTAGAGTCCTGGGTCGGGAATGCTAAAAAACTAACCCATTTTGTGATCTGATGTTTCCCTGGGGAGTTGCACCCAAGTATATCTTAGAATTTGCAGAAAAACTCAATTGAACCAGAACGTGTTACTTTTGAACCAAAGCTCAGATTCGAAAAACAAAGGTATATTAGTAGTGTCCTGAGTCGGGAATGCTAAAAAACCAACCCATTTTGTGATCTGATGTTTACCTGGGGAGTTACACCCAAGTATATCTTAGAATTTGCAGAAAAACTGATTTCAACCAGAACATGTTACTTTTGAACCAAAGCTCAAATTCGAAAAACAAACGTATATTAGTAGTGTCCTGGGTTGGGAATGCTAAAAAACCAACCCATTTTGTGATCTGATGTTTCCCTGGGGAGTTACACCCAAGTATATCTTAGAATTTGCAGAAAAACTGATTTCAACCAGAACATGTTACTTTTGAACCAAAGCTCAAATTCGAAAAACAAACGTATATTAGTAGAGTCCTGGGTCGGGAATGCTAAAAAACCAACCCATTTTGTGATCTGATGTTTCCCTGGGGAGTTGCACCCAAGTATATCTTAGAATTTGCAGAAAAACTCAATTGAACCAGAACGTGTTACTTTTGAACCAAAGCTCAGATTCGAAAAACAAAGGTATATTAGTAGTGTCCTGAGTCGGGAATGCTAAAAAACCAACCCATTTTGTGATCTGATGTTTCCCTGGGGAGTTACACCCAAGTATATCTTAGAATTTGCAGAAAAACTCAATTCAACCAGAACATGTTACTTTTGAACCAAAGCTCAAATTCGAAAAACAAACGTATATTAGTAGTGTCCTGGGTTGGGAATGCTAAAAAACCAACCCATTTTGTGATCTGATGTTTCCCTGGGGAGTTGCACCCAAGTATACCTTAGAATTTGCAGAAAAACTCAATTGAACCAGAACGTGTTACTTTTGAACCAAAGCTCAGATTCGAAAAACAAAGGTATATTAGTAGTGTCTTGAGACGGGAATGCTAAAAAACCAACCCATTTTGTGATCTGATGTTTCCCTGGGGAGTTACACCCAAGTATATCTTAGAATTTGCAGAAAAACTGATTTCAACCAGAACATGTTACTTTTGAACCAAAGCTCAAATTCGAAAAACAAACGTATATTAGTAGTGTCCTGGGTCGGGAATGCTAAAAAAACCAACCCATTTTGTGATCTGATGTTTTCCTGGAGAGTTACACCCAAGTATATCTTAGAATTTGCAGAAAAACTGATTTCAACCAGAACATTTTACATTTGAACCAAAGCTCTAATTCGAAAAACAAACGTATATTAGTAGAGTCCTGGGTCGGGAATGCTAAAAAACTAACCCATTTTGTGATCTGATGTTTCCCTGGGGAGTTGCACCCAAGTATATCTTAGAATTTGCAGAAAAACTCAATTGAACCAGAACGTGTTACTTTTGAACCAAAGCTCAGATTCGAAAAACAAAGGTATATTAGTAGTGTCCTGAGTCGGGAATGCTAAAAAACTAACCCATTTTGTGATCTGATGTTTCCCTGGGGAG
Source organism: Thamnophis sirtalis (assembly GCF_051295495.1). Classification (NCBI taxonomy): domain Eukaryota; kingdom Metazoa; phylum Chordata; class Lepidosauria; order Squamata; family Natricidae; genus Thamnophis; species Thamnophis sirtalis. Next base: position 121,368 of record NW_028261419.1, on the reverse strand, counting down.
TTACACCCAAGTATATCTTAGAATTTGCAGAAAAACTGATTTCAACCATAACATGTTACTTTTGAACCAAAGCTCAAATTCGAAAAACAAACGTATATTAGTAGTGTCCTGGGTTGGGAATGCTAAAAAACCAACCCATTTTGTGATCTGATGTTTCCCTGGGGAGTTGCACCCAAGTATATCTTAGAATTTGCAGAAAAACTGATTTCAACCAGAACATGTTACTTTTGAACCAAAGCTCAAATTCGAAAAACAAACGTATATTAGTAGAGTCCTGGGTCGGGAATGCTAAAAAACCAACCCATTTTGTGATCTGATGTTTCCCTGGGGAGTTGCACCCAAGTATATCTTAGAATTTGCAGAAAAACTCAATTGAACCAGAACGTGTTACTTTTGAACCAAAGCTCAGATTCGAAAAACAAAGGTATATTAGTAGTGTCTTGAGACGGGAATGCTAAAAAACCAACCCATTTTGTGATCTGATGTTTCCCTGGGGAGTTACACCCAAGTATATCTTAGAATTTGCAGAAAAACTCAATTGAACCAGAACGTGTTACTTTTGAACCAAAGCTCAGATTCGAAAAACAAAGGTATATTAGTAGTGTCTTGAGACGGGAATGCTAAAAAACCAACCCATTTTGTGATCTGATGTTTCCCTGGGGAGTTGCACCCAAGTATATCTTAGAATTTGCAGAAAAACTCAATTCAACCAGAACGTGTTACTTTTGAACCAAAGCTCAGATTCGAAAAACAAAGGTATATTAGTAGTGTCTTGAGACGGGAATGCTAAAAAACCAACCCATTTTGTGATCTGATGTTTCCCTGGGGAGTTACACCCAAGTATATCTTAGAATTTGCAGAAAAACTGATTTCAACCAGAACATGTTACTTTTGAACCAAAGGTCAAATTCGAAAAACAAACGTATATTAGTAGTGTCCTGGGTTGGGAATGCTAAAAAACCAACCCATTTTGTGATCTGATGTTTCCCTGGGGAGTTACACCCAAGTATATCTTAGAATTTGCAGAAAAACTGATTTCAACCAGAACATGTTACTTTTGAACCAAAGCTCAAATTCGAAAAACAAACGTATATTAGTAGAGTCCTGGGTCGGGAATGCTAAAAAACCAACCCATTTTGTGATCTGATGTTTACCTGGGGAGTTGCACCCAAGTATATCTTAGAATTTGCAGAAAAACTCAATTGAACCAGAACGTGTTACTTTTGAACCAAAGCTCAGATTCGAAAAACAAAGGTATATTAGTAGTGTCTTGAGACGGGAATGCTAAAAAACCAACCCATTTTGTGATCTGATGTTTCCCTGGGGAGTTACACCCAAGTATATCTTAGAATTTGCAGAAAAACTGATTTCAACCATAACATGTTACTTTTGAACCAAAGCTCAAATTCGAAAAACAAACGTATATTAGTAGTGTCCTGTGTCAGGAATGCTAAAAAAACCAACCCATTTTGTGATCTGATGTTTCCCTGGAGAGTTACACCCAATTATATCTTAGAATTTGCAGAAAAACTGATTTCAACCAGAACATGTTACATTTGAACCAAAGCTCAAATTCGAAAAACAAACGTATATTAGTAGAGTCCTGGGTCGGGAATGCTAAAAAACCAACCCATTTTGTGATCTGATGTTTCCCTGGGGAGTTGCACCCAAGTATATCTTAGAATTTGCAGAAAAACTCAATTGAACCAGAACGTGTTACTTTTGAACCAAAGCTCAGATTCGAAAAACAAAGGTATATTAGTAGTGTCCTGAGTCGGGAATGCTAAAAAACCAACCCATTTTGTGATCTGATGTTTCCCTGGGGAGTTGCACCCAAGTATATCTTAGAATTTGCAGAAAAACTCAATTGAACCAGAACGTGTTACTTTTGAACCAAAGCTCAGATTCGAAAAACAAAGGTATATTAGTAGTGTCTTGAGACGGGAATGCTAAAAAACCAACCCATTTTGTGATCTGATGTTTCCCTGGGGAGTTGCACCCAAGTATATCTTAGAATTTGCAGAAAAACTCAATTGAACCAGAACGTGTTACTTTTGAACCAAAGCTCAGATTCGAAAAACAAAGGTATATTAGTAGTGTCTTGAGACGGGAATGCTAAAAAACCAACCCATTTTGTGATCTGATGTTTCCCTGGGGAGTTACACCCAAGTATATCTTAGAATTTGCAGAAAAACTGATTTCAACCACAACATGTTACTTTTGAACCAAAGGTCAAATTCGAAAAACAAACGTATATTAGTAGAGTCCTGCGTCGGGAATGCTAAAAAACCAACCCATTTTGTGATCTGATGTTTCCCTGGGGAGTTACACCCAAGTATATCTTAGAATTTGCAGAAAAACTGATTTCAACCAGAACATGTTACTTTTGAACCAAAGCTCAAATTCGAAAAACAAACGTATATTAGTAGAGTCCTGGGTCGGGAATGCTAAAAAACCAACCCATTTTGTGATCTGATGTTTCCCTGGGGAGTTGCACCCAAGTATATCTTAGAATTTGCAGAAAAACTCAATTGAACCAGAACGTGTTACTTTTGAACCAAAGCTCAGATTCGAAAAACAAAGGTATATTAGTAGTGTCCTGAGTCGGGAATGCTAAAAAACCAACCCATTTTGTGATCTGATGTTTCCCTGGGGAGTTACACCCAAGTATATCTTAGAATTTGCAGAAAAACTCAATTCAACCAGAACATGTTACTTTTGAACCAAAGCTCAAATTCGAAAAACAAACGTATATTAGTAGTGTCCTGGGTTGGGAATGCTAAAAAACCAACCCATTTTGTGATCTGATGTTTCCCTGGGGAGTTGCACCCAAGTATACCTTAGAATTTGCAGAAAAACTCAATTGAACCAGAACGTGTTACTTTTGAACCAAAGCTCAGATTCGAAAAACAAAGGTATATTAGTAGTGTCTTGAGACGGGAATGCTAAAAAACCAACCCATTTTGTGATCTGATGTTTCCCTGGGGAGTTACACCCAAGTATATCTTAGAATTTGCAGAAAAACTGATTTCAACCAGAACATTTTACATTTGAAACAAAGCTCAAATTCGAAAAACAAACGTATATTAGTAGAGTCCTGGGTCGGGAATGCTAAAAAACTAACCCATTTTGTGATCTGATGTTTCCCTGGGGAGTTGCACCCAAGTATATCTTAGAATTTGCAGAAAAACTCAATTGAACCAGAACGTGTTACTTTTGAACCAAAGCTCAGATTCGAAAAACAAAGGTATATTAGTAGTGTCCTGAGTCGGGAATGCTAAAAAACCAACCCATTTTGTGATCTGATGTTTACCTGGGGAGTTACACCCAAGTATATCTTAGAATTTGCAGAAAAACTGATTTCAACCAGAACATGTTACTTTTGAACCAAAGCTCAAATTCGAAAAACAAACGTATATTAGTAGTGTCCTGGGTTGGGAATGCTAAAAAACCAACCCATTTTGTGATCTGATGTTTCCCTGGGGAGTTACACCCAAGTATATCTTAGAATTTGCAGAAAAACTCAATTCAACCAGAACATGTTACTTTTGAACCAAAGCTCAAATTCGAAAAACAAACGTATATTAGTAGTGTCCTGGGTTGGGAATGCTAAAAAACCAACCCATTTTGTGATCTGATGTTTCCCTGGGGAGTTGCACCCAAGTATACCTTAGAATTTGCAGAAAAACTCAATTGAACCAGAACGTGTTACTTTTGAACCAAAGCTCAGATTCGAAAAACAAAGGTATATTAGTAGTGTCTTGAGACGGGAATGCTAAAAAACCAACCCATTTTGTGATCTGATGTTTCCCTGGGGAGTTACACCCAAGTATATCTTAGAATTTGCAGAAAAACTGATTTCAACCAGAACATGTTACTTTTGAACCAAAGGTCAAATTCGAAAAACAAACGTATATTAGTAGAGTCCTGCGTCGGGAATGCTAAAAAACCAACCCATTTTGTGATCTGATGTTTCCCTGGGGAGTTACACCCAAGTATATCTTAGAATTTGCAGAAAAACTGATTTCAACCAGAACATGTTACTTTTGAACCAAAGCTCAAATTCGAAAAACAAACGTATATTAGTAGAGTCCTGGGTCGGGAATGCTAAAAAACCAACCCATTTTGTGATCTGATGTTTCCCTGGGGAGTTGCACCCAAGTATATCTTAGAATTTGCAGAAAAACTCAATTGAACCAGAACGTGTTACTTTTGAACCAAAGCTCAGATTCGAAAAACAAAGGTATATTAGTAGTGTCCTGAGTCGGGAATGCTAAAAAACCAACCCATTTTGTGATCTGATGTTTCCCTGGGGAGTTACACCCAAGTATATCTTAGAATTTGCAGAAAAACTCAATTCAACCAGAACATGTTACTTTTGAACCAAAGCTCAAATTCGAAAAACAAACGTATATTAGTAGTGTCCTGGGTTGGGAATGCTAAAAAACCAACCCATTTTGTGATCTGATGTTTCCCTGGGGAGTTGCACCCAAGTATACCTTAGAATTTGCAGAAAAACTCAATTGAACCAGAACGTGTTACTTTTGAACCAAAGCTCAGATTCGAAAAACAAAGGTATATTAGTAGTGTCTTGAGACGGGAATGCTAAAAAACCAACCCATTTTGTGATCTGATGTTTCCCTGGGGAGTTACACCCAAGTATATCTTAGAATTTGCAGAAAAACTGATTTCAACCAGAACATTTTACATTTGAAACAAAGCTCAAATTCGAAAAACAAACGTATATTAGTAGAGTCCTGGGTCGGGAATGCTAAAAAACTAACCCATTTTGTGATCTGATGTTTCCCTGGGGAGTTGCACCCAAGTATATCTTAGAATTTGCAGAAAAACTCAATTGAACCAGAACGTGTTACTTTTGAACCAAAGCTCAGATTCGAAAAACAAAGGTATATTAGTAGTGTCCTGAGTCGGGAATGCTAAAAAACCAACCCATTTTGTGATCTGATGTTTACCTGGGGAGTTACACCCAAGTATATCTTAGAATTTGCAGAAAAACTGATTTCAACCAGAACATGTTACTTTTGAACCAAAGCTCAAATTCGAAAAACAAACGTATATTAGTAGTGTCCTGGGTTGGGAATGCTAAAAAACCAACCCATTTTGTGATCTGATGTTTCCCTGGGGAGTTACACCCAAGTATATCTTAGAATTTGCAGAAAAACTCAATTCAACCAGAACATGTTACTTTTGAACCAAAGCTCAAATTCGAAAAACAAACGTATATTAGTAGTGTCCTGGGTTGTGAATGCTAAAAAACCAACCCATTTTGTGATCTGATGTTTCCCTGGGGAGTTGCACCCAAGTATACCTTAGAATTTGCAGAAAAACTCAATTGAACCAGAACGTGTTACTTTTGAACCAAAGCTCAGATTCGAAAAACAAAGGTATATTAGTAGTGTCTTGAGACGGGAATGCTAAAAAACCAACCCATTTTGTGATCTGATGTTTCCCTGGGGAGTTACACCCAAGTATATCTTAGAATTTGCAGAAAAACTGATTTCAACCAGAACATGTTACTTTTGAACCAAAGCTCAAATTCGAAAAACAAACGTATATTAGTAGTGTCCTGGGTCGGGAATGCTAAAAAAACCAACCCATTTTGTGATCTGATGTTTTCCTGGAGAGTTACACCCAAGTATATCTTAGAATTTGCAGAAAAACTGATTTCAACCAGAACATTTTACATTTGAACCAAAGCTCTAATTCGAAAAACAAACGTATATTAGTAGAGTCCTGGGTCGGGAATGCTAAAAAACTAACCCATTTTGTGATCTGATGTTTCCCTGGGGAGTTGCACCCAAGTATATCTTAGAATTTGCAGAAAAACTCAATTGAACCAGAACGTGTTACTTTTGAACCAAAGCTCAGATTCGAAAAACAAAGGTATATTAGTAGTGTCCTGAGTCGGGAATGCTAAAAAACTAACCCATTTTGTGATCTGATGTTTCCCTGGGGAGTTACACCCAAGTATATCTTAGAATTTGCAGAAAAACTGATTTCAACCATAACATGTTACTTTTGAACCAAAGCTCAAATTCGAAAAACAAACGTATATTAGTAGTGTCCTGGGTTGGGAATGCTAAAAAACCAACCCATTTTGTGATCTGATGTTTCCCTGGGGAGTTGCACCCAAGTATATCTTAGAATTTGCAGAAAAACTCAATTGAACCAGAACGTGTTACTTTTGAACCAAAGCTCAGATTCGAAAAACAAAGGTATATTAGTAGTGTCTTGAGACGGGAATGCTAAAAAACCAACCCATTTTGTGATCTGATGTTTCCCTGGGGAGTTACACCCAAGTATATCTTAGAATTTGCAGAAAAACTGATTTCAACCAGAACATTTTACATTTGAAACAAAGCTCAAATTCGAAAAACAAACGTATATTAGTAGAGTCCTGGGTCGGGAATGCTAAAAAACTAACCCATTTTGTGATCTGATGTTTCCCTGGGGAGTTGCACCCAAGTATATCTTAGAATTTGCAGAAAAACTCAATTGAACCAGAACGTGTTACTTTTGAACCAAAGCTCAGATTCGAAAAACAAAGGTATATTAGTAGTGTCCTGAGTCGGGAATGCTAAAAAACCAACCCATTTTGTGATCTGATGTTTACCTGGGGAGTTACACCCAAGTATATCTTAGAATTTGCAGAAAAACTGATTTCAACCAGAACATGTTACTTTTGAACCAAAGCTCAAATTCGAAAAACAAACGTATATTAGTAGTGTCCTGGGTTGGGAATGCTAAAAAACCAACCCATTTTGTGATCTGATGTTTCCCTGGGGAGTTACACCCAAGTATATCTTAGAATTTGCAGAAAAACTCAATTCAACCAGAACATGTTACTTTTGAACCAAAGCTCAAATTCGAAAAACAAACGTATATTAGTAGTGTCCTGGGTTGTGAATGCTAAAAAACCAACCCATTTTGTGATCTGATGTTTCCCTGGGGAGTTGCACCCAAGTATACCTTAGAATTTGCAGAAAAACTCAATTGAACCAGAACGTGTTACTTTTGAACCAAAGCTCAGATTCGAAAAACAAAGGTATATTAGTAGTGTCTTGAGACGGGAATGCTAAAAAACCAACCCATTTTGTGATCTGATGTTTCCCTGGGGAGTTACACCCAAGTATATCTTAGAATTTGCAGAAAAACTGATTTCAACCAGAACATGTTACTTTTGAACCAAAGCTCAAATTCGAAAAACAAACGTATATTAGTAGTGTCCTGGGTCGGGAATGCTAAAAAAACCAACCCATTTTGTGATCTGATGTTTTCCTGGAGAGTTACACCCAAGTATATCTTAGAATTTGCAGAAAAACTGATTTCAACCAGAACATTTTACATTTGAACCAAAGCTCTAATTCGAAAAACAAACGTATATTAGTAGAGTCCTGGGTCGGGAATGCTAAAAAACTAACCCATTTTGTGATCTGATGTTTCCCTGGGGAGTTGCACCCAAGTATATCTTAGAATTTGCAGAAAAACTCAATTGAACCAGAACGTGTTACTTTTGAACCAAAGCTCAGATTCGAAAAACAAAGGTATATTAGTAGTGTCCTGAGTCGGGAATGCTAAAAAACTAACCCATTTTGTGATCTGATGTTTCCCTGGGGAGTTACACCCAAGTATATCTTAGAATTTGCAGAAAAACTGATTTCAACCATAACATGTTACTTTTGAACCAAAGCTCAAATTCGAAAAACAAACGTATATTAGTAGTGTCCTGGGTTGGGAATGCTAAAAAACCAACCCATTTTGTGATCTGATGTTTCCCTGGGGAGTTGCACCCAAGTATATCTTAGAATTTGCAGAAAAACTCAATTGAACCAGAACGTGTTACTTTTGAACCAAAGCTCAGATTCGAAAAACAAAGGTATATTAGTAGTGTCTTGAGACGGGAATGCTAAAAAACCAACCCATTTTGTGATCTGATGTTTCCCTGGGGAGTTGCACCCAAGTATATCTTAGAATTTGCAGAAAAACTCAATTGAACCAGAACGTGTTACTTTTGAACCAAAGCTCAGATTCGAAAAACAAAGGTATATTAGTAGTGTCTTGAGACGGGAATGCTAAAAAACCAACCCATTTTGTGATCTGATGTTTCCCTGGGGAGTTACACCCAAGTATATCTTAGAATTTGCAGAAAAACTGATTTCAACCAGAACATGTTACTTTTGAACCAAAGCTCAAATTCGAAAAACAAACGTATATTAGTAGTGTCCTGGGTCAGGAATGCTAAAAAAACCAACCCATTTTGTGATCTGATGTTTCCCTGGAGAGTTACACCCAAGTATATCTTAGAATTTGCAGAAAAACTGATTTCAACCAGAACATGTTACATTTGAACCAAAGCTCAAATTTGAAAAACAAACGTATATTAGTAGAGTCCTGGGTCGGGAATGCTAAAAAACCAACCCATTTTGTGATCTGATGTTTCCCTGGGGAGTTGCACCCAAGTATATCTTAGAATTTGCAGAAAAACTCAATTGAACCAGAACGTGTTACTTTTGAACCAAAGCTCAGATTCGAAAAACAAAGGTATATTAGTAGTGTCCTGAGTCGGGAATGCTAAAAAACCAACCCATTTTGTGATCTGATGTTTCCCTGGGGAGTTACACCCAAGTATATCTTAGAATTTGCAGAAAAACTCAATTCAACCAGAACATGTTACTTTTGAACGAAAGCTCAAATTCGAAAAACAAACGTATATTAGTAGTGTCCTGGGTTGGGAATGCTAAAAAACCAACCCATTTTGTGATCTGATGTTTCCCTGGGGAGTTGCACCCAAGTATACCTTAGAATTTGCAGAAAAACTCAATTGAACCAGAACGTGTTACTTTTGAACCAAAGCTCAGATTCGAAAAACAAAGGTATATTAGTAGTGTCTTGAGACGGGAATGCTAAAAAACCAACCCATTTTGTGATCTGATGTTTCCCTGGGGAGTTACACCCAAGTATATCTTAGAATTTGCAGAAAAACTGATTTCAACCAGAACATGTTACTTTTGAACCAAAGCTCAAATTCGAAAAACAAACGTATATTAGTAGTGTCCTGGGTCGGGAATGCTAAAAAAACCAACCCATTTTGTGATCTGATGTTTCCCTTGAGAGTTACACCCAAGTATATCTTAGAATTTGCAGAAAAACTGATTTCAACCAGAACATGTTACATTTGAACCAAAGCTCAAATTCGAAAAACAAACGTATATTAGTAGAGTCCTGGGTCGGGAATGCTAAAAAACTAACCCATTTTGTGATCTGATGTTTCCCTGGGGAGTTGCACCCAAGTATATCTTAGAATTTGCAGAAAAACTCAATTGAACCAGAACGTGTTACTTTTGAACCAAAGCTCAGATTCGAAAAACAAAGGTATATTAGTAGTGTCCTGGGTTGGGAATGCTAAAAAACCAACCCATTTTGTGATCTGATGTTTCCCTGGGGAGTTGCACCCAAGTATACCTTAGAATTTGCAGAAAAACTCAATTGAACCAGAACGTGTTACTTTTGAACCAAAGCTCAGATTCGAAAAACAAAGGTATATTAGTAGTGTCTTGAGACGGGAATGCTAAAAAACCAACCCATTTTGTGATCTGATGTTTCCCTGGGGAGTTACACCCAAGTATATCTTAGAATTTGCAGAAAAACTGATTTCAACCAGAACATGTTACTTTTGAACCAAAGCTCAAATTCGAAAAACAAACGTATATTAGTAGTGTCCTGGGTCGGGAATGCTAAAAAAACCAACCCATTTTGTGATCTGATGTTTCCCTTGAGAGTTACACCCAAGTATATCTTAGAATTTGCAGAAAAACTGATTTCAACCAGAACATGTTACATTTGAACCAAAGCTCAAATTCGAAAAACAAACGTATATTAGTAGAGTCCTGGGTCGGGAATGCTAAAAAACTAACCCATTTTGTGATCTGATGTTTCCCTGGGGAGTTGCACCCAAGTATATCTTAGAATTTGCAGAAAAACTCAATTGAACCAGAACGTGTTACTTTTGAACCAAAGCTCAGATTCGAAAAACAAAGGTATATTAGTAGTGTCCTGGGTTGGGAATGCTAAAAAACCAACCCATTTTGTGATCTGATGTTTCCCTGGGGAGTTACACCCAAGTATATCTTAGAATTTGCAGAAAAACTGATTTCAACCAGAACATGTTACTTTTGAACCAAAGCTCAAATTCGAAAAACAAACGTATATTAGTAGAGTCCTGGGTCGGGAATGCTAAAAAACCAACCCATTTTGTGATCTGATGTTTCCCTGGGGAGTTGCACCCAAGTATATCTTAGAATTTGCAGAAAAACTCAATTGAACCAGAACGTGTTACTTTTGAACCAAAGCTCAAATTCGAAAAACAAACGTATATTAGTAGTGTCCTGGGTTGGGAATGCTAAAAAACCAACCCATTTTGTGATCTGATGTTTCCCTGGGGAGTTGCACCCAAGTATACCTTAGAATTTGCAGAAAAACTCAATTGAACCAGAACGTGTTACTTTTGAACCAAAGCTCAGATTCGAAAAACAAAGGTATATTAGTAGTGTCTTGAGACGGGAATGCTAAAAAACCAACCCATTTTGTGATCTGATGTTTCCCTGGGGAGTTACACCCAAGTATATCTTAGAATTTGCAGAAAAACTGATTTCAACCAGAACATGTTACTTTTGAACCAAAGCTCAAATTCGAAAAACAAACGTATATTAGTAGAGTCCTGGGTCGGGAATGCTAAAAAACCAACCCATTTTGTGATCTGATGTTTCCCTGGGGAGTTGCACCCAAGTATATCTTAGAATTTGCAGAAAAACTCAATTGAACCAGAACGTGTTACTTTTGAACCAAAGCTCAAATTCGAAAAACAAACGTATATTAGTAGTGTCTTGAGACGGGAATGCTAAAAAACCAACCCATTTTGTGATCTGATGTTTCCCTGGGGAGTTACACCCAAGTATATCTTAGAATTTGCAGAAAAACTGATTTCAACCAGAACATGTTACTTTTGAACCAAAGCTCAGATTCGAAAAACAAAGGTATATTAGTAGTGTCTTGAGACGGGAATGCTAAAAAACCAACCCATTTTGTGATCTGATGTTTCCCTGGGGAGTTACACCCAAGTATATCTTAGAATTTGCAGAAAAACTGATTTCAACCAGAACATGTTACTTTTGAACCAAAGCTCAAATTCGAAAAACAAACGTATATTAGTAGTGTCCTGGGTCAGGAATGCTAAAAAAACCAACCCATTTTGTGATCTGATGTTTCCCTGGAGAGTTACACCCAAGTATATCTTAGAATTTGCAGAAAAACTGATTTCAACCAGAACATGTTACATTTGAACCAAAGCTCAAATTTGAAAAACAAACGTATATTAGTAGAGTCCTGGGTCGGGAATGCTAAAAAACCAACCCATTTTGTGATCTGATGTTTCCCTGGGGAGTTGCACCCAAGTATATCTTAGAATTTGCAGAAAAACTCAATTGAACCAGAACGTGTTACTTTTGAACCAAAGCTCAGATTCGAAAAACAAAGGTATATTAGTAGTGTCCTGAGTCGGGAATGCTAAAAAACCAACCCATTTTGTGATCTGATGTTTCCCTGGGGAGTTACACCCAAGTATATCTTAGAATTTGCAGAAAAACTCAATTCAACCAGAACATGTTACTTTTGAACGAAAGCTCAAATTCGAAAAACAAACGTATATTAGTAGTGTCCTGGGTTGGGAATGCTAAAAAACCAACCCATTTTGTGATCTGATGTTTCCCTGGGGAGTTGCACCCAAGTATACCTTAGAATTTGCAGAAAAACTCAATTGAACCAGAACGTGTTACTTTTGAACCAAAGCTCAGATTCGAAAAACAAAGGTATATTAGTAGTGTCTTGAGACGGGAATGCTAAAAAACCAACCCATTTTGTGATCTGATGTTTCCCTGGGGAGTTACACCCAAGTATATCTTAGAATTTGCAGAAAAACTGATTTCAACCAGAACATGTTACTTTTGAACCAAAGCTCAAATTCGAAAAACAAACGTATATTAGTAGTGTCCTGGGTCGGGAATGCTAAAAAAACCAACCCATTTTGTGATCTGATGTTTCCCTTGAGAGTTACACCCAAGTATATCTTAGAATTTGCAGAAAAACTGATTTCAACCAGAACATGTTACATTTGAACCAAAGCTCAAATTCGAAAAACAAACGTATATTAGTAGAGTCCTGGGTCGGGAATGCTAAAAAACTAACCCATTTTGTGATCTGATGTTTCCCTGGGGAGTTGCACCCAAGTATATCTTAGAATTTGCAGAAAAACTCAATTGAACCAGAACGTGTTACTTTTGAACCAAAGCTCAGATTCGAAAAACAAAGGTATATTAGTAGTGTCTTGAGACGGGAATGCTAAAAAACCAACCCATTTTGTGATCTGATGTTTCCCTGGGGAGTTACACCCAAGTATATCTTAGAATTTGCAGAAAAACTGATTTCAACCAGAACATGTTACTTTTGAACCAAAGCTCAAATTCGAAAAACAAACGTATATTAGTAGTGTCCTGGGTCAGGAATGCTAAAAAAACCAACCCATTTTGTGATCTGATGTTTCCCTGGAGAGTTACACCCAAGTATATCTTAGAATTTGCAGAAAAACTGATTTCAACCAGAACATGTTACATTTGAACCAAAGCTCAAATTTGAAAAACAAACGTATATTAGTAGAGTCCTGGGTCGGGAATGCTAAAAAACCAACCCATTTTGTGATCTGATGTTTCCCTGGGGAGTTGCACCCAAGTATATCTTAGAATTTGCAGAAAAACTCAATTGAACCAGAACGTGTTACTTTTGAACCAAAGCTCAGATTCGAAAAACAAAGGTATATTAGTAGTGTCCTGAGTCGGGAATGCTAAAAAACCAACCCATTTTGTGATCTGATGTTTCCCTGGGGAGTTACACCCAAGTATATCTTAGAATTTGCAGAAAAACTCAATTCAACCAGAACATGTTACTTTTGAACGAAAGCTCAAATTCGAAAAACAAACGTATATTAGTAGTGTCCTGGGTTGGGAATGCTAAAAAACCAACCCATTTTGTGATCTGATGTTTCCCTGGGGAGTTGCACCCAAGTATACCTTAGAATTTGCAGAAAAACTCAATTGAACCAGAACGTGTTACTTTTGAACCAAAGCTCAGATTCGAAAAACAAAGGTATATTAGTAGTGTCTTGAGACGGGAATGCTAAAAAACCAACCCATTTTGTGATCTGATGTTTCCCTGGGGAGTTACACCCAAGTATATCTTAGAATTTGCAGAAAAACTGATTTCAACCAGAACATGTTACTTTTGAACCAAAGCTCAAATTCGAAAAACAAACGTATATTAGTAGTGTCCTGGGTCGGGAATGCTAAAAAAACCAACCCATTTTGTGATCTGATGTTTCCCTTGAGAGTTACACCCAAGTATATCTTAGAATTTGCAGAAAAACTGATTTCAACCAGAACATGTTACATTTGAACCAAAGCTCAAATTCGAAAAACAAACGTATATTAGTAGAGTCCTGGGTCGGGAATGCTAAAAAACTAACCCATTTTGTGATCTGATGTTTCCCTGGGGAGTTGCACCCAAGTATATCTTAGAATTTGCAGAAAAACTCAATTGAACCAGAACGTGTTACTTTTGAACCAAAGCTCAGATTCGAAAAACAAAGGTATATTAGTAGTGTCCTGGGTTGGGAATGCTAAAAAACCAACCCATTTTGTGATCTGATGTTTCCCTGGGGAGTTGCACCCAAGTATACCTTAGAATTTGCAGAAAAACTCAATTGAACCAGAACGTGTTACTTTTGAACCAAAGCTCAGATTCGAAAAACAAAGGTATATTAGTAGTGTCTTGAGACGGGAATGCTAAAAAACCAACCCATTTTGTGATCTGATGTTTCCCTGGGGAGTTACACCCAAGTATATCTTAGAATTTGCAGAAAAACTGATTTCAACCAGAACATGTTACTTTTGAACCAAAGCTCAAATTCGAAAAACAAACGTATATTAGTAGTGTCCTGGGTCGGGAATGCTAAAAAAACCAACCCATTTTGTGATCTGATGTTTCCCTTGAGAGTTACACCCAAGTATATCTTAGAATTTGCAGAAAAACTGATTTCAACCAGAACATGTTACATTTGAACCAAAGCTCAAATTCGAAAAACAAACGTATATTAGTAGAGTCCTGGGTCGGGAATGCTAAAAAACTAACCCATTTTGTGATCTGATGTTTCCCTGGGGAGTTGCACCCAAGTATATCTTAGAATTTGCAGAAAAACTCAATTGAACCAGAACGTGTTACTTTTGAACCAAAGCTCAGATTCGAAAAACAAAGGTATATTAGTAGTGTCCTGGGTTGGGAATGCTAAAAAACCAACCCATTTTGTGATCTGATGTTTCCCTGGGGAGTTACACCCAAGTATATCTTAGAATTTGCAGAAAAACTGATTTCAACCAGAACATGTTACTTTTGAACCAAAGCTCAAATTCGAAAAACAAACGTATATTAGTAGAGTCCTGGGTCGGGAATGCTAAAAAACCAACCCATTTTGTGATCTGATGTTTCCCTGGGGAGTTGCACCCAAGTATATCTTAGAATTTGCAGAAAAACTCAATTGAACCAGAACGTGTTACTTTTGAACCAAAGCTCAAATTCGAAAAACAAACGTATATTAGTAGTGTCCTGGGTTGGGAATGCTAAAAAACCAACCCATTTTGTGATCTGATGTTTCCCTGGGGAGTTGCACCCAAGTATACCTTAGAATTTGCAGAAAAACTCAATTGAACCAGAACGTGTTACTTTTGAACCAAAGCTCAGATTCGAAAAACAAACGTATATTAGTAGTGTCTTGAGACGGGAATGCTAAAAAACCAACCCATTTTGTGATCTGATGTTTCCCTGGGGAGTTACACCCAAGTATATCTTAGAATTTGCAGAAAAACTGATTTCAACCAGAACATGTTACTTTTGAACCAAAGCTCAGATTCGAAAAACAAAGGTATATTAGTAGTGTCTTGAGACGGGAATGCTAAAAAACCAACCCATTTTGTGATCTGATGTTTCCCTGGGGAGTTACACCCAAGTATATCTTAGAATTTGCAGAAAAACTGATTTCAACCAGAACATGTTACATTTGAACCAAAGCTCAAATTCGAAAAACAAACGTATATTAGTAGAGTCCTGGGTCGGGAATGCTAAAAAACTAACCCATTTTGTGATCTGATGTTTCCCTGGGGAGTTGCACCCAAGTATATCTTAGAATTTGCAGAAAAACTCAATTGAACCAGAACGTGTTACTTTTGAACCAAAGCTCAGATTCGAAAAACAAAGGTATATTAGTAGTGTCCTGAGTCGGGAATGCTAAAAAACCAACCCATTTTGTGATCTGATGTTTCCCTGGGGAGTTACACCCAAGTATATCTTAGAATTTGCAGAAAAACTGATTTCAACCAGAACATGTTACTTTTGAACCAAAGCTCAAATTCGAAAAACAAACGTATATTAGTAGTGTCCTGGGTTGGGAATGCTAAAAAACCAACCCATTTTGTGATCTGATGTTTCCCTGGGGAGTTGCACCCAAGTATATCTTAGAATTTGCAGAAAAACTCAATTGAACCAGAACGTGTTACTTTTGAACCAAAGCTCAGATTCGAAAAACAAAGGTATATTAGTAGTGTCTTGAGACGGGAATGCTAAAAAACCAACCCATTTTGTGATCTGATGTTTCCCTGGGGAGTTGCACCCAAGTATATCTTAGAATTTGCAGAAAAACTCAATTGAACCAGAACGTGTTACTTTTGAACCAAAGCTCAGATTCGAAAAACAAAGGTATATTAGTAGTGTCTTGAGACGGGAATGCTAAAAAACCAACCCATTTTGTGATCTGATGTTTCCCTGGGGAGTTACACCCAAGTATATCTTAGAATTTGCAGAAAAACTGATTTCAACCAGAACATGTTACTTTTGAACCAAAGCTCAAATTCGAAAAACAAACGTATATTAGTAGCGTCTTGAGACGGGAATGCTAAAAAACCAACCCATTTTGTGATCTGATGTTTCCCTGGGGAGTTGCACCCAGGTATATCTTAGAATTTGCAGAAAAACTCAATTGAACCAGAACGTGTTACTTTTGAACCAAAGCTCAGATTCGAAAAACAAAGGTATATTAGTAGTGTCTTGAGACGGGAATGCTAAAAAACCAACCCATTTTGTGATCTGATGTTTCCCTGGGGAGTTACACCCAAGTATATCTTAGAATTTGCAGAAAAACTGATTTCAACCAGAACATGTTACTTTTGAACCAAAGCTCAAATTCGAAAAACAAACGTATATTAGTAGTGTCCTGGGTCAGGAATGCTAAAAAAACCAACCCATTTTGTGATCTGATGTTTCCCTGGAGAGTTACACCCAAGTATATCTTAGAATTTGCAGAAAAACTGATTTCAACCAGAACATGTTACTTTTGAACCAAAGCTCAAATTCGAAAAACAAACGTATATTAGTAGAGTCCTGGGTCGGGAATGCTAAAAAACCAACCCATTTTGTGATCTGATGTTTCCCTGGGGAGTTGCACCCAAGTATATCTTAGAATTTGCAGAAAAACTCAATTGAACCAGAACGTGTTACTTTTGAACCAAAGCTCAAATTCGAAAAACAAACGTATATTAGTAGTGTCCTGGGTTGGGAATGCTAAAAAACCAACCCATTTTGTGATCTGATGTTTCCCTGGGGAGTTGCACCCAAGTATACCTTAGAATTTGCAGAAAAACTCAATTGAACCAGAACGTGTTACTTTTGAACCAAAGCTCAGATTCGAAAACCAAACGTATATTAGTAGTGTCTTGAGACGGGAATGCTAAAAAACCAACCCATTTTGTGATCTGATGTTTCCCTGGGGAGTTACACCCAAGTATATCTTAGAATTTGCAGAAAAACTGATTTCAACCAGAACATGTTACTTTTGAACCAAAGCTCAGATTCGAAAAACAAAGGTATATTAGTAGTGTCTTGAGACGGGAATGCTAAAAAACCAACCCATTTTGTGATCTGATGTTTCCCTGGGGAGTTACACCCAAGTATATCTTAGAATTTGCAGAAAAACTGATTTCAACCAGAACATGTTACATTTGAACCAAAGCTCAAATTCGAAAAACAAACGTATATTAGTAGAGTCCTGGGTCGGGAATGCTAAAAAACTAACCCATTTTGTGATCTGATGTTTCCCTGGGGAGTTGCACCCAAGTATATCTTAGAATTTGCAGAAAAACTCAATTGAACCAGAACGTGTTACTTTTGAACCAAAGCTCAGATTCGAAAAACAAAGGTATATTAGTAGTGTCCTGAGTCGGGAATGCTAAAAAACCAACCCATTTTGTGATCTGATGTTTCCCTGGGGAGTTACACCCAAGTATATCTTAGAATTTGCAGAAAAACTGATTTCAACCAGAACATGTTACTTTTGAACCAAAGCTCAAATTCGAAAAACAAACGTATATTAGTAGTGTCCTGGGTTGGGAATGCTAAAAAACCAACCCATTTTGTGATCTGATGTTTCCCTGGGGAGTTGCACCCAAGTATATCTTAGAATTTGCAGAAAAACTCAATTGAACCAGAACGTGTTACTTTTGAACCAAAGCTCAGATTCGAAAAACAAAGGTATATTAGTAGTGTCTTGAGACGGGAATGCTAAAAAACCAACCCATTTTGTGATCTGATGTTTCCCTGGGGAGTTGCACCCAAGTATATCTTAGAATTTGCAGAAAAACTCAATTGAACCAGAACGTGTTACTTTTGAACCAAAGCTCAGATTCGAAAAACAAAGGTATATTAGTAGTGTCTTGAGACGGGAATGCTAAAAAACCAACCCATTTTGTGATCTGATGTTTCCCTGGGGAGTTACACCCAAGTATATCTTAGAATTTGCAGAAAAACTGATTTCAACCAGAACATGTTACTTTTGAACCAAAGCTCAAATTCGAAAAACAAACGTATATTAGTAGCGTCTTGAGACGGGAATGCTAAAAAACCAACCCATTTTGTGATCTGATGTTTCCCTGGGAGTTGCACCCAGGTATATCTTAGAATTTGCAGAAAAACTCAATTGAACCAGAACGTGTTACTTTTGAACCAAAGCTCAGATTCGAAAAACAAAGGTATATTAGTAGTGTCTTGAGACGGGAATGCTAAAAAACCAACCCATTTTGTGATCTGATGTTTCCCTGGGGAGTTACACCCAAGTATATCTTAGAATTTGCAGAAAACTGATTTCAACCAGAACATGTTACTTTTGAACCAAAGCTCAAATTCGAAAAACAAACGTATATTAGTAGTGTCCTGGGTCAGGAATGCTAAAAAAACCAACCCATTTTGTGATCTGATGTTTCCCTGGAGAGTTACACCCAAGTATATCTTAGAATTTGCAGAAAAACTGATTTCAACCAGAACATGTTACTTTTGAACCAAAGCTCAAATTCGAAAAACAAACGTATATTAGTAGAGTCCTGGGTCGGGAATGCTAAAAAACCAACCCATTTTGTGATCTGATGTTTCCCTGGGGAGTTGCACCCAAGTATATCTTAGAATTTGCAGAAAAACTCAATTGAACCAGAACGTGTTACTTTTGAACCAAAGCTCAAATTCGAAAAACAAACGTATATTAGTAGTGTCCTGGGTTGGGAATGCTAAAAAACCAACCCATTTTGTGATCTGATGTTTCCCTGGGGAGTTGCACCCAAGTATACCTTAGAATTTGCAGAAAAACTCAATTGAACCAGAACGTGTTACTTTTGAACCAAAGCTCAGATTCGAAAACCAAACGTATATTAGTAGTGTCTTGAGACGGGAATGCTAAAAAACCAACCCATTTTGTGATCTGATGTTTCCCTGGGGAGTTACACCCAAGTATATCTTAGAATTTGCAGAAAAACTGATTTCAACCAGAACATGTTACTTTTGAACCAAAGCTCAGATTCGAAAAACAAAGGTATATTAGTAGTGTCTTGAGACGGGAATGCTAAAAAACCAACCCATTTTGTGATCTGATGTTTCCCTGGGGAGTTACACCCAAGTATATCTTAGAATTTGCAGAAAAACTGATTTCAACCAGAACATGTTACATTTGAACCAAAGCTCAAATTCGAAAAACAAACGTATATTAGTAGAGTCCTGGGTCGGGAATGCTAAAAAACTAACCCATTTTGTGATCTGATGTTTCCCTGGGGAGTTGCACCCAAGTATATCTTAGAATTTGCAGAAAAACTCAATTGAACCAGAACGTGTTACTTTTGAACCAAAGCTCAGATTCGAAAAACAAAGGTATATTAGTAGTGTCCTGAGTCGGGAATGCTAAAAAACCAACCCATTTTGTGATCTGATGTTTCCCTGGGGAGTTACACCCAAGTATATCTTAGAATTTGCAGAAAAACTGATTTCAACCAGAACATGTTACTTTTGAACCAAAGCTCAAATTCGAAAAACAAACGTATATTAGTAGTGTCCTGGGTTGGGAATGCTAAAAAACCAACCCATTTTGTGATCTGATGTTTCCCTGGGGAGTTGCACCCAAGTATATCTTAGAATTTGCAGAAAAACTCAATTGAACCAGAACGTGTTACTTTTGAACCAAAGCTCAGATTCGAAAAACAAAGGTATATTAGTAGTGTCTTGAGACGGGAATGCTAAAAAACCAACCCATTTTGTGATCTGATGTTTCCCTGGGGAGTTGCACCCAAGTATATCTTAGAATTTGCAGAAAAACTCAATTGAACCAGAACGTGTTACTTTTGAACCAAAGCTCAGATTCGAAAAACAAAGGTATATTAGTAGTGTCTTGAGACGGGAATGCTAAAAAACCAACCCATTTTGTGATCTGATGTTTCCCTGGGGAGTTACACCCAAGTATATCTTAGAATTTGCAGAAAAACTGATTTCAACCAGAACATGTTACTTTTGAACCAAAGCTCAAATTCGAAAAACAAACGTATATTAGTAGCGTCTTGAGACGGGAATGCTAAAAAACCAACCCATTTTGTGATCTGATGTTTCCCTGGGGAGTTGCACCCAGGTATATCTTAGAATTTGCAGAAAAACTCAATTGAACCAGAACGTGTTACTTTTGAACCAAAGCTCAGATTCGAAAAACAAAGGTATATTAGTAGTGTCTTGAGACGGGAATGCTAAAAAACCAACCCATTTTGTGATCTGATGTTTCCCTGGGGAGTTACACCCAAGTATATCTTAGAATTTGCAGAAAAACTGATTTCAACCAGAACATGTTACTTTTGAACCAAAGCTCAAATTCGAAAAACAAACGTATATTAGTAGTGTCCTGGGTCAGGAATGCTAAAAAAACCAACCCATTTTGTGATCTGATGTTTCCCTGGAGAGTTACACCCAAGTATATCTTAGAATTTGCAGAAAAACTGATTTCAACCAGAACATGTTACATTTGAACCAAAGCTCAAATTCGAAAAACAAACGTATATTAGTAGAGTCCTGGGTCGGGAATGCTAAAAAACCAACCCATTTTGTGATCTGATGTTTCCCTGGGGAGTTGCACCCAAGTATATCTTAGAATTTGCAGAAAAACTCAATTGAACCAGAACGTGTTACTTTTGAACCAAAGCTCAGATTCGAAAAACAAAGGTATATTAGTAGTGTCCTGAGTCGGGAATGCTAAAAAACCAACCCATTTTGTGATCTGATGTTTCCCTGGGGAGTTACACCCAAGTATATCTTAGAATTTGCAGAAAAACTCAATTCAACCAGAACATGTTACTTTTGAACGAAAGCTCAAATTCGAAAAACAAACGTATATTAGTAGTGTCCTGGGTTGGGAATGCTAAAAAACCAACCCATTTTGTGATCTGATGTTTCCCTGGGGAGTTGCACCCAAGTATACCTTAGAATTTGCAGAAAAACTCAATTGAACCAGAACGTGTTACTTTTGAACCAAAGCTCAGATTCGAAAAACAAAGGTATATTAGTAGTGTCCTGAGTCGGGAATGCTAAAAAACCAACCCATTTTGTGATCTGATGTTTCCCTGGGGAGTTACACCCAAGTATATCTTAGAATTTGCAGAAAAACTGATTTCAACCAGAACATGTTACTTTTGAACCAAAGCTCAAATTCGAAAAACAAACGTATATTAGTAGTGTCCTGGGTCGGGAATGCTAAAAAAACCAACCCATTTTGTGATCTGATGTTTCCCTGGAGAGTTACACCCAAGTATATCTTAGAATTTGCAGAAAAACTGATTTCAACCAGAACATGTTACATTTGAACCAAAGCTCAAATTCGAAAAACAAACGTATATTAGTAGAGTCCTGGGTCGGGAATGCTAAAAAACTAACCCATTTTGTGATCTGATGTTTCCCTGGGGAGTTGCACCCAAGTATATCTTAGAATTTGCAGAAAAACTCAATTGAACCAGAACGTGTTACTTTTGAACCAAAGCTCAGATTCGAAAAACAAAGGTATATTAGTAGTGTCCTGGGTTGGGAATGCTAAAAAACCAACCCATTTTGTGATCTGATGTTTCCCTGGGGAGTTACACCCAAGTATATCTTAGAATTTGCAGAAAAACTGATTTCAACCAGAACATGTTACTTTTGAACCAAAGCTCAAATTCGAAAAACAAACGTATATTAGTAGAGTCCTGGGTCGGGAATGCTAAAAAACCAACCCATTTTGTGATCTGATGTTTCCCTGGGGAGTTGCACCCAAGTATATCTTAGAATTTGCAGAAAAACTCAATTGAACCAGAACGTGTTACTTTTGAACCAAAGCTCAAATTCGAAAAACAAACGTATATTAGTAGTGTCCTGGGTTGGGAATGCTAAAAAACCAACCCATTTTGTGATCTGATGTTTCCCTGGGGAGTTGCACCCAAGTATACCTTAGAATTTGCAGAAAAACTCAATTGAACCAGAACGTGTTACTTTTGAACCAAAGCTCAGATTCGAAAAACAAAGGTATATTAGTAGTGTCCTGAGTCGGGAATGCTAAAAAACCAACCCATTTTGTGATCTGATGTTTCCCTGGGGAGTTACACCCAAGTATATCTTAGAATTTGCAGAAAAACTGATTTCAACCAGAACATGTTACTTTTGAACCAAAGCTCAAATTCGAAAAACAAACGTATATTAGTAGTGTCCTGGGTTGGGAATGCTAAAAAACCAACCCATTTTGTGATCTGATGTTTCCCTGGGGAGTTGCACCCAAGTATATCTTAGAATTTGCAGAAAAACTCAATTGAACCAGAACGTGTTACTTTTGAACCAAAGCTCAGATTCGAAAAACAAAGGTATATTAGTAGTGTCTTGAGACGAGAATGCTAAAAAACCAACCCATTTTGTGATCTGATGTTTCCCTGGGGAGTTGCACCCAAGTATATCTTAGAATTTGCAGAAAAACTCAATTGAACCAGAACGTGTTACTTTTGAACCAAAGCTCAAATTCGAAAAACAAACGTATATTAGTAGAGTCCTGGGTCGGGAATGCTAAAAAACTAACCCTTTTTGTGATCTGATGTTTCCCTGGGGAGTTGCACCCAAGTATATCTTAGAATTTGCAGAAAAACTCAATTGAACCAGAACGTGTTACTTTTGAACCAAAGCTCAGATTCGAAAAACAAAGGTATATTAGTAGTGTCCTGAGTCGGGAATGCTAAAAAACCAACCCATTTTGTGATCTGATGTTTCCCTGGGGAGTTACACCCAAGTATATCTTAGAATTTGCAGAAAAACTGATTTCAACCAGAACATGTTACTTTTGAACCAAAGCTCAAATTCGAAAAACAAACGTATATTAGTAGTGTCCTGGGTTGGGAATGCTAAAAAACCAACCCATTTTGTGATCTGATGTTTCCCTGGGGAGTTGCACCCAAGTATATCTTAGAATTTGCAGAAAAACTCAATTGAACCAGAACGTGTTACTTTTGAACCAAAGCTCAGATTCGAAAAACAAAGGTATATTAGTAGTGTCTTGAGACGGGAATGCTTAAAAACCAACCCATTTTGTGATCTGATGTTTCCCTGGGGAGTTGCACCCAAGTATATCTTAGAATTTGCAGAAAAACTCAATTGAACCAGAACGTGTTACTTTTGAACCAAAGCTCAGATTCGAAAAACAAAGGTATATTAGTAGTGTCTTGAGACGGGAATGCTAAAAAACCAACCCATTTTGTGATCTGATGTTTCCCTGGGGAGTTACACCCAAGTATATCTTAGAATTTGCAGAAAAACTGATTTCAACCAGAACATGTTACTTTTGAACCAAAGCTCAAATTCGAAAAACAAACGTATATTAGTAGTGTCTTGAGACGGGAATGCTAAAAAACCAACCCATTTTGTGATCTGATGTTTCCCTGGGGAGTTGCACCCAGGTATATCTTAGAATTTGCAGAAAAACTCAATTGAACCAGAACGTGTTACTTTTGAACCAAAGCTCAGATTCGAAAAACAAAGGTATATTAGTAGTGTCTTGAGACGGGAATGCTAAAAAACCAACCCATTTTGTGATCTGATGTTTCCCTGGGGAGTTACACCC
Source organism: Thamnophis sirtalis (assembly GCF_051295495.1). Lineage (NCBI taxonomy): Eukaryota > Metazoa > Chordata > Lepidosauria > Squamata > Natricidae > Thamnophis > Thamnophis sirtalis. The sequence goes on along the minus strand of NW_028261419.1, from coordinate 97,775 downwards.
AAGTATATCTTAGAATTTGCAGAAAAACTGATTTCAACCAGAACATGTTACTTTTGAACCAAAGCTCAAATTCGAAAAAAAAACGTATATTAGTAGTGTCCTGGGTCAGGAATGCTAAAAAAACCAACCCATTTTGTGATCTGATGTTTCCCTGGAGAGTTACACCCAAGTATATCTTAGAATTTGCAGAAAAACTGATTTCAACCAGAACATGTTACATTTGAACCAAAGCTCAAATTCGAAAAACAAACGTATATTAGTAGAGTCCTGGGTCGGGAATGCTAAAAAACCAACCCATTTTGTGATCTGATGTTTCCCTGGGGAGTTGCACCCAAGTATATCTTAGAATTTGCAGAAAAACTCAATTGAACCAGAACGTGTTACTTTTGAACCAAAGCTCAGATTCGAAAAACAAAGGTATATTAGTAGTGTCCTGAGTCGGGAATGCTAAAAAACCAACCCATTTTGTGATCTGATGTTTCCCTGGGGAGTTACACCCAAGTATATCTTAGAATTTGCAGAAAAACTGATTTCAACCAGAACATGTTACTTTTGAACCAAAGCTCAAATTCGAAAAACAAACGTATATTAGTAGTGTCCTGGGTCAGGAATGCTAAAAAAACCAACCCATTTTGTGATCTGATGTTTCCCTGGAGAGTTACACCCAAGTATATCTTAGAATTTGCAGAAAAACTGATTTCAACCAGAACATGTTACATTTGAACCAAAGCTCAAATTCGAAAAACAAACGTATATTAGTAGAGTCCTGGGTCGGGAATGCTAAAAAACCAACCCATTTTGTGATCTGATGTTTCCCTGGGGAGTTGCACCCAAGTATATCTTAGAATTTGCAGAAAAACTCAATTGAACCAGAACGTGTTACTTTTGAACCAAAGCTCAGATTCGAAAAACAAAGGTATATTAGTAGTGTCCTGAGTCGGGAATGCTAAAAAACCAACCCATTTTGTGATCTGATGTTTCCCTGGGGAGTTACACCCAAGTATATCTTAGAATTTGCAGAAAAACTCAATTCAACCAGAACATGTTACTTTTGAACGAAAGCTCAAATTCGAAAAACAAACGTATATTAGTAGTGTCCTGGGTTGGGAATGCTAAAAAACCAACCCATTTTGTGATCTGATGTTTCCCTGGGGAGTTGCACCCAAGTATACCTTAGAATTTGCAGAAAAACTCAATTGAACCAGAACGTGTTACTTTTGAACCAAAGCTCAGATTCGAAAAACAAAGGTATATTAGTAGTGTCCTGAGTCGGGAATGCTAAAAAACCAACCCATTTTGTGATCTGATGTTTCCCTGGGGAGTTACACCCAAGTATATCTTAGAATTTGCAGAAAAACTGATTTCAACCAGAACATGTTACTTTTGAACCAAAGCTCAAATTCGAAAAACAAACGTATATTAGTAGTGTCCTGGGTCGGGAATGCTAAAAAAACCAACCCATTTTGTGATCTGATGTTTCCCTGGAGAGTTACACCCAAGTATATCTTAGAATTTGCAGAAAAACTGATTTCAACCAGAACATGTTACATTTGAACCAAAGCTCAAATTCGAAAAACAAACGTATATTAGTAGAGTCCTGGGTCGGGAATGCTAAAAAACTAACCCATTTTGTGATCTGATGTTTCCCTGGGGAGTTGCACCCAAGTATATCTTAGAATTTGCAGAAAAACTCAATTGAACCAGAACGTGTTACTTTTGAACCAAAGCTCAGATTCGAAAAACAAAGGTATATTAGTAGTGTCATGGGTTGGGAATGCTAAAAAACCAACCCATTTTGTGATCTGATGTTTCCCTGGGGAGTTACACCCAAGTATATCTTAGAATTTGCAGAAAAACTGATTTCAACCAGAACATGTTACTTTTGAACCAAAGCTCAAATTCGAAAAACAAACGTATATTAGTAGAGTCCTGGGTCGGGAATGCTAAAAAACCAACCCATTTTGTGATCTGATGTTTCCCTGGGGAGTTGCACCCAAGTATATCTTAGAATTTGCAGAAAAACTCAATTGAACCAGAACGTGTTACTTTTGAACCAAAGCTCAAATTCGAAAAACAAACGTATATTAGTAGTGTCCTGGGTTGGGAATGCTAAAAAACCAACCCATTTTGTGATCTGATGTTTCCCTGGGGAGTTGCACCCAAGTATACCTTAGAATTTGCAGAAAAACTCAATTGAACCAGAACGTGTTACTTTTGAACCAAAGCTCAGATTCGAAAAACAAAGGTATATTAGTAGTGTCCTGAGTCGGGAATGCTAAAAAACCAACCCATTTTGTGATCTGATGTTTCCCTGGGGAGTTACACCCAAGTATATCTTAGAATTTGCAGAAAAACTGATTTCAACCAGAACATGTTACTTTTGAACCAAAGCTCAAATTCGAAAAACAAACGTATATTAGTAGTGTCCTGGGTTGGGAATGCTAAAAAACCAACCCATTTTGTGATCTGATGTTTCCCTGGGGAGTTGCACCCAAGTATATCTTAGAATTTGCAGAAAAACTCAATTGAACCAGAACGTGTTACTTTTGAACCAAAGCTCAGATTCGAAAAACAAAGGTATATTAGTAGTGTCTTGAGACGAGAATGCTAAAAAACCAACCCATTTTGTGATCTGATGTTTCCCTGGGGAGTTGCACCCAAGTATATCTTAGAATTTGCAGAAAAACTCAATTGAACCAGAACGTGTTACTTTTGAACCAAAGCTCAAATTCGAAAAACAAACGTATATTAGTAGAGTCCTGGGTCGGGAATGCTAAAAAACTAACCCATTTTGTGATCTGATGTTTCCCTGGGGAGTTGCACCCAAGTATATCTTAGAATTTGCAGAAAAACTCAATTGAACCAGAACGTGTTACTTTTGAACCAAAGCTCAGATTCGAAAAACAAAGGTATATTAGTAGTGTCCTGAGTCGGGAATGCTAAAAAACCAACCCATTTTGTGATCTGATGTTTCCCTGGGGAGTTACACCCAAGTATATCTTAGAATTTGCAGAAAAACTGATTTCAACCAGAACATGTTACTTTTGAACCAAAGCTCAAATTCGAAAAACAAACGTATATTAGTAGTGTCCTGGGTTGGGAATGCTAAAAAACCAACCCATTTTGTGATCTGATGTTTCCCTGGGGAGTTGCACCCAAGTATATCTTAGAATTTGCAGAAAAACTCAATTGAACCAGAACGTGTTACTTTTGAACCAAAGCTCAGATTCGAAAAACAAAGGTATATTAGTAGTGTCTTGAGACGGGAATGCTTAAAAACCAACCCATTTTGTGATCTGATGTTTCCCTGGGGAGTTGCACCCAAGTATATCTTAGAATTTGCAGAAAAACTCAATTGAACCAGAACGTGTTACTTTTGAACCAAAGCTCAGATTCGAAAAACAAAGGTATATTAGTAGTGTCTTGAGACGGGAATGCTAAAAAACCAACCCATTTTGTGATCTGATGTTTCCCTGGGGAGTTACACCCAAGTATATCTTAGAATTTGCAGAAAAACTGATTTCAACCAGAACATGTTACTTTTGAACCAAAGCTCAAATTCGAAAAACAAACGTATATTAGTAGTGTCTTGAGACGGGAATGCTAAAAAACCAACCCATTTTGTGATCTGATGTTTCCCTGGGGAGTTGCACCCAGGTATATCTTAGAATTTGCAGAAAAACTCAATTGAACCAGAACGTGTTACTTTTGAACCAAAGCTCAGATTCGAAAAACAAAGGTATATTAGTAGTGTCTTGAGACGGGAATGCTAAAAAACCAACCCATTTTGTGATCTGATGTTTCCCTGGGGAGTTACACCCAAGTATATCTTAGAATTTGCAGAAAAACTGATTTCAACCAGAACATGTTACTTTTGAACCAAAGCTCAAATTCGAAAAAAAAACGTATATTAGTAGTGTCCTGGGTCAGGAATGCTAAAAAAACCAACCCATTTTGTGATCTGATGTTTCCCTGGAGAGTTACACCCAAGTATATCTTAGAATTTGCAGAAAAACTGATTTCAACCAGAACATGTTACATTTGAACCAAAGCTCAAATTCGAAAAACAAACGTATATTAGTAGAGTCCTGGGTCGGGAATGCTAAAAAACCAACCCATTTTGTGATCTGATGTTTCCCTGGGGAGTTGCACCCAAGTATATCTTAGAATTTGCAGAAAAACTCAATTGAACCAGAACGTGTTACTTTTGAACCAAAGCTCAGATTCGAAAAACAAAGGTATATTAGTAGTGTCCTGAGTCGGGAATGCTAAAAAACCAACCCATTTTGTGATCTGATGTTTCCCTGGGGAGTTACACCCAAGTATATCTTAGAATTTGCAGAAAAACTCAATTCAACCAGAACATGTTACTTTTGAACGAAAGCTCAAATTCGAAAAACAAACGTATATTAGTAGTGTCCTGGGTTGGGAATGCTAAAAAACCAACCCATTTTGTGATCTGATGTTTCCCTGGGGAGTTGCACCCAAGTATATCTTAGAATTTGCAGAAAAACTCAATTGAACCAGAACGTGTTACTTTTGAACCAAAGCTCAGATTCGAAAAACAAAGGTATATTAGTAGTGTCCTGAGTCGGGAATGCTAAAAAACCAACCCATTTTGTGATCTGATGTTTCCCTGGGGAGTTACACCCAAGTATATCTTAGAATTTGCAGAAAAACTGATTTCAACCAGAACATGTTACTTTTGAACCAAAGCTCAAATTCGAAAAACAAACGTATATTAGTAGCGTCTTGAGACGGGAATGCTAAAAAACCAACCCATTTTGTGATCTGATGTTTCCCTGGGGAGTTGCACCCAGGTATATCTTAGAATTTGCAGAAAAACTCAATTGAACCAGAACGTGTTACTTTTGAACCAAAGCTCAGATTCGAAAAACAAAGGTATATTAGTAGGGTCTTGAGACGGGAATGCTAAAAAACCAACCCATTTTGTGATCTGATGTTTCCCTGGGGAGTTACACCCAAGTATATCTTAGAATTTGCAGAAAAACTGATTTCAACCAGAACATGTTACTTTTGAACCAAAGCTCAAATTCGAAAAACAAACGTATATTAGTAGTGTCCTGGGTCAGGAATGCTAAAAAAACCAACCCATTTTGTGATCTGATGTTTCCCTGGAGAGTTACACCCAAGTATATCTTAGAATTTGCAGAAAAACTGATTTCAACCAGAACATGTTACATTTGAACCAAAGCTCAAATTCGAAAAACAAACGTATATTAGTAGAGTCCTGGGTCGGGAATGCTAAAAAACCAACCCATTTTGTGATCTGATGTTTCCCTGGGGAGTTGCACCCAAGTATATCTTAGAATTTGCAGAAAAACTCAATTGAACCAGAACGTGTTACTTTTGAACCAAAGCTCAGATTCGAAAAACAAAGGTATATTAGTAGTGTCCTGAGTCGGGAATGCTAAAAAACCAACCCATTTTGTGATCTGATGTTTCCCTGGGGAGTTACACCCAAGTATATCTTAGAATTTGCAGAAAAACTCAATTCAACCAGAACATGTTACTTTTGAACGAAAGCTCAAATTCGAAAAACAAACGTATATTAGTAGTGTCCTGGGTTGGGAATGCTAAAAAACCAACCCATTTTGTGATCTGATGTTTCCCTGGGGAGTTGCACCCAAGTATACCTTAGAATTTGCAGAAAAACTCAATTGAACCAGAACGTGTTACTTTTGAACCAAAGCTCAGATTCGAAAAACAAAGGTATATTAGTAGTGTCCTGAGTCGGGAATGCTAAAAAACCAACCCATTTTGTGATCTGATGTTTCCCTGGGGAGTTACACCCAAGTATATCTTAGAATTTGCAGAAAAACTGATTTCAACCAGAACATGTTACTTTTGAACCAAAGCTCAAATTCGAAAAACAAACGTATATTAGTAGTGTCCTGGGTCGGGAATGCTAAAAAAACCAACCCATTTTGTGATCTGATGTTTCCCTGGAGAGTTACACCCAAGTATATCTTAGAATTTGCAGAAAAACTGATTTCAACCAGAACATGTTACATTTGAACCAAAGCTCAAATTCGAAAAACAAACGTATATTAGTAGAGTCCTGGGTCGGGAATGCTAAAAAACTAACCCATTTTGTGATCTGATGTTTCCCTGGGGAGTTGCACCCAAGTATATGTTAGAATTTGCAGAAAAACTCAATTGAACCAGAACGTGTTACTTTTGAACCAAAGCTCAGATTCGAAAAACAAAGGTATATTAGTAGTGTCCTGGGTTGGGAATGCTAAAAAACCAACCCATTTTGTGATCTGATGTTTCCCTGGGGAGTTACACCCAAGTATATCTTAGAATTTGCAGAAAAACTGATTTCAACCAGAACATGTTACTTTTGAACCAAAGCTCAAATTCGAAAAACAAACGTATATTAGTAGAGTCCTGGGTCGGGAATGCTAAAAAACCAACCCATTTTGTGATCTGATGTTTCCCTGGGGAGTTGCACCCAAGTATATCTTAGAATTTGCAGAAAAACTCAATTGAACCAGAACGTGTTACTTTTGAACCAAAGCTCAAATTCGAAAAACAAACGTATATTAGTAGTGTCCTGGGTTGGGAATGCTAAAAAACCAACCCATTTTGTGATCTGATGTTTCCCTGGGGAGTTGCACCCAAGTATACCTTAGAATTTGCAGAAAAACTCAATTGAACCAGAACGTGTTACTTTTGAACCAGAGCTCAGATTCGAAAAACAAAGGTATATTAGTAGTGTCCTGAGTCGGGAATGCTAAAAAACCAACCCATTTTGTGATCTGATGTTTCCCTGGGGAGTTACACCCAAGTATATCTTAGAATTTGCAGAAAAACTGATTTCAACCAGAACATGTTACTTTTGAACCAAAGCTCAAATTCGAAAAACAAACGTATATTAGTAGTGTCCTGGGTTGGGAATGCTAAAAAACCAACCCATTTTGTGATCTGATGTTTCCCTGGGGAGTTGCACCCAAGTATATCTTAGAATTTGCAGAAAAACTCAATTGAACCAGAACGTGTTACTTTTGAACCAAAGCTCAGATTCGAAAAACAAAGGTATATTAGTAGTGTCTTGAGACGAGAATGCTAAAAAACCAACCCATTTTGTGATCTGATGTTTCCCTGGGGAGTTGCACCCAAGTATATCTTAGAATTTGCAGAAAAACTCAATTGAACCAGAACGTGTTACTTTTGAACCAAAGCTCAGATTCGAAAAACAAAGGTATATTAGTAGTGTCTTGAGACGGGAATGCTAAAAAACCAACCCATTTTGTGATCTGATGTTTCCCTGGGGAGTTACACCCAAGTATATCTTAGAATTTGCAGAAAAACTGATTTCAACCAGAACATGTTACTTTTGAACCAAAGCTCAAATTCGAAAAACAAACGTATATTAGTAGTGTCTTGAGACGGGAATGCTAAAAAACCAACCCATTTTGTGATCTGATGTTTCCCTGGGGAGTTGCACCCAGGTATATCTTAGAATTTGCAGAAAAACTCAATTGAACCAGAACGTGTTACTTTTGAACCAAAGCTCAGATTCGAAAAACAAAGGTATATTAGTAGTGTCTTGAGACGGGAATGCTAAAAAACCAACCCATTTTGTGATCTGATGTTTCCCTGGGGAGTTACACCCAAGTATATCTTAGAATTTGCAGAAAAACTGATTTCAACCAGAACATGTTACTTTTGAACCAAAGCTCAAATTCGAAAAAAAAACGTATATTAGTAGTGTCCTGGGTCAGGAATGCTAAAAAAACCAACCCATTTTGTGATCTGATGTTTCCCTGGAGAGTTACACCCAAGTATATCTTAGAATTTGCAGAAAAACTGATTTCAACCAGAACATGTTACATTTGAACCAAAGCTCAAATTCGAAAAACAAACGTATATTAGTAGAGTCCTGGGTCGGGAATGCTAAAAAACCAACCCATTTTGTGATCTGATGTTTCCCTGGGGAGTTGCACCCAAGTATATCTTAGAATTTGCAGAAAAACTCAATTGAACCAGAACGTGTTACTTTTGAACCAAAGCTCAGATTCGAAAAACAAAGGTATATTAGTAGTGTCCTGAGTCGGGAATGCTAAAAAACCAACCCATTTTGTGATCTGATGTTTCCCTGGGGAGTTACACCCAAGTATATCTTAGAATTTGCAGAAAAACTCAATTCAACCAGAACATGTTACTTTTGAACGAAAGCTCAAATTCGAAAAACAAACGTATATTAGTAGTGTCCTGGGTTGGGAATGCTAAAAAACCAACCCATTTTGTGATCTGATGTTTCCCTGGGGAGTTGCACCCAAGTATATCTTAGAATTTGCAGAAAAACTCAATTGAACCAGAACGTGTTACTTTTGAACCAAAGCTCAGATTCGAAAAACAAAGGTATATTAGTAGTGTCCTGAGTCGGGAATGCTAAAAAACCAACCCATTTTGTGATCTGATGTTTCCCTGGGGAGTTACACCCAAGTATATCTTAGAATTTGCAGAAAAACTGATTTCAACCAGAACATGTTACTTTTGAACCAAAGCTCAAATTCGAAAAACAAACGTATATTAGTAGCGTCTTGAGACGGGAATGCTAAAAAACCAACCCATTTTGTGATCTGATGTTTCCCTGGGGAGTTGCACCCAGGTATATCTTAGAATTTGCAGAAAAACTCAATTGAACCAGAACGTGTTACTTTTGAACCAAAGCTCAGATTCGAAAAACAAAGGTATATTAGTAGTGTCTTGAGACGGGAATGCTAAAAAACCAACCCATTTTGTGATCTGATGTTTCCCTGGGGAGTTACACCCAAGTATATCTTAGAATTTGCAGAAAAACTGATTTCAACCAGAACATGTTACTTTTGAACCAAAGCTCAAATTCGAAAAACAAACGTATATTAGTAGTGTCCTGGGTCAGGAATGCTAAAAAAACCAACCCATTTTGTGATCTGATGTTTCCCTGGAGAGTTACACCCAAGTATATCTTAGAATTTGCAGAAAAACTGATTTCAACCAGAACATGTTACATTTGAACCAAAGCTCAAATTCGAAAAACAAACGTATATTAGTAGAGTCCTGGGTCGGGAATGCTAAAAAACCAACCCATTTTGTGATCTGATGTTTCCCTGGGGAGTTGCACCCAAGTATATCTTAGAATTTGCAGAAAAACTCAATTGAACCAGAACGTGTTACTTTTGAACCAAAGCTCAGATTCGAAAAACAAAGGTATATTAGTAGTGTCCTGAGTCGGGAATGCTAAAAAACCAACCCATTTTGTGATCTGATGTTTCCCTGGGGAGTTACACCCAAGTATATCTTAGAATTTGCAGAAAAACTCAATTCAACCAGAACATGTTACTTTTGAACGAAAGCTCAAATTCGAAAAACAAACGTATATTAGTAGTGTCCTGGGTTGGGAATGCTAAAAAACCAACCCATTTTGTGATCTGATGTTTCCCTGGGGAGTTGCACCCAAGTATACCTTAGAATTTGCAGAAAAACTCAATTGAACCAGAACGTGTTACTTTTGAACCAAAGCTCAGATTCGAAAAACAAAGGTATATTAGTAGTGTCCTGAGTCGGGAATGCTAAAAAACCAACCCATTTTGTGATCTGATGTTTCCCTGGGGAGTTACACCCAAGTATATCTTAGAATTTGCAGAAAAACTGATTTCAACCAGAACATGTTACTTTTGAACCAAAGCTCAAATTCGAAAAACAAACGTATATTAGTAGTGTCCTGGGTCGGGAATGCTAAAAAAACCAACCCATTTTGTGATCTGATGTTTCCCTGGAGAGTTACACCCAAGTATATCTTAGAATTTGCAGAAAAACTGATTTCAACCAGAACATGTTACATTTGAACCAAAGCTCAAATTCGAAAAACAAACGTATATTAGTAGAGTCCTGGGTCGGGAATGCTAAAAAACTAACCCATTTTGTGATCTGATGTTTCCCTGGGGAGTTGCACCCAAGTATATCTTAGAATTTGCAGAAAAACTCAATTGAACCAGAACATGTTACTTTTGAACCAAAGCTCAGATTCGAAAAACAAAGGTATATTAGTAGTGTCCTGGGTTGGGAATGCTAAAAAACCAACCCATTTTGTGATCTGATGTTTCCCTGGGGAGTTACACCCAAGTATATCTTAGAATTTGCAGAAAAACTGATTTCAACCAGAACATGTTACTTTTGAACCAAAGCTCAAATTCGAAAAACAAACGTATATTAGTAGAGTCCTGGGTCGGGAATGCTAAAAAACCAACCCATTTTGTGATCTGATGTTTCCCTGGGGAGTTGCACCCAAGTATATCTTAGAATTTGCAGAAAAACTCAATTGAACCAGAACGTGTTACTTTTGAACCAAAGCTCAAATTCGAAAAACAAACGTATATTAGTAGTGTCCTGGGTTGGGAATGCTAAAAAACCAACCCATTTTGTGATCTGATGTTTCCCTGGGGAGTTGCACCCAAGTATACCTTAGAATTTGCAGAAAAACTCAATTGAACCAGAACGTGTTACTTTTGAACCAAAGCTCAGATTCGAAAAACAAAGGTATATTAGTAGTGTCCTGAGTCGGGAATGCTAAAAAACCAACCCATTTTGTGATCTGATGTTTCCCTGGGGAGTTACACCCAAGTATATCTTAGAATTTGCAGAAAAACTGATTTCAACCAGAACATGTTACTTTTGAACCAAAGCTCAAATTCGAAAAACAAACGTATATTAGTAGTGTCCTGGGTTGGGAATGCTAAAAAACCAACCCATTTTGTGATCTGATGTTTCCCTGGGGAGTTGCACCCAAGTATATCAGAATTTGCAGAAAAACTCAATTGAACCAGAACGTGTTACTTTTGAACCAAAGCTCAGATTCGAAAAACAAAGGTATATTAGTAGTGTCTTGAGACGAGAATGCTAAAAAACCAACCCATTTTGTGATCTGATGTTTCCCTGGGGAGTTGCACCCAAGTATATCTTAGAATTTGCAGAAAAACTCAATTGAACCAGAACGTGTTACTTTTGAACCAAAGCTCAAATTCGAAAAACAAACGTATATTAGTAGAGTCCTGGGTCGGGAATGCTAAAAAACTAACCCATTTTGTGATCTGATGTTTCCCTGGGGAGTTGCACCCAAGTATATCTTAGAATTTGCAGAAAAACTCAATTGAACCAGAACGTGTTACTTTTGAACCAAAGCTCAGATTCGAAAAACAAAGGTATATTAGTAGTGTCCTGAGTCGGGAATGCTAAAAAACCAACCCATTTTGTGATCTGATGTTTCCCTGGGGAGTTACACCCAAGTATATCTTAGAATTTGCAGAAAAACTGATTTCAACCAGAACATGTTACTTTTGAACCAAAGCTCAAATTCGAAAAACAAACGTATATTAGTAGTGTCCTGGGTTGGGAATGCTAAAAAACCAACCCATTTTGTGATCTGATGTTTCCCTGGGGAGTTGCACCCAAGTATATCTTAGAATTTGCAGAAAAACTCAATTGAACCAGAACGTGTTACTTTTGAACCAAAGCTCAGATTCGAAAAACAAAGGTATATTAGTAGTGTCTTGAGACGGGAATGCTTAAAAACCAACCCATTTTGTGATCTGATGTTTCCCTGGGGAGTTGCACCCAAGTATATCTTAGAATTTGCAGAAAAACTCAATTGAACCAGAACGTGTTACTTTTGAACCAAAGCTCAGATTCGAAAAACAAAGGTATATTAGTAGTGTCTTGAGACGGGAATGCTAAAAAACCAACCCATTTTGTGATCTGATGTTTCCCTGGGGAGTTACACCCAAGTATATCTTAGAATTTGCAGAAAAACTGATTTCAACCAGAACATGTTACTTTTGAACCAAAGCTCAAATTCGAAAAACAAACGTATATTAGTAGTGTCTTGAGACGGGAATGCTAAAAAACCAACCCATTTTGTGATCTGATGTTTCCCTGGGGAGTTGCACCCAGGTATATCTTAGAATTTGCAGAAAAACTCAATTGAACCAGAACGTGTTACTTTTGAACCAAAGCTCAGATTCGAAAAACAAAGGTATATTAGTAGTGTCTTGAGACGGGAATGCTAAAAAACCAACCCATTTTGTGATCTGATGTTTCCCTGGGGAGTTACACCCAAGTATATCTTAGAATTTGCAGAAAAACTGATTTCAACCAGAACATGTTACTTTTGAACCAAAGCTCAAATTCGAAAAAAAAACGTATATTAGTAGTGTCCTGGGTCAGGAATGCTAAAAAAACCAACCCATTTTGTGATCTGATGTTTCCCTGGAGAGTTACACCCAAGTATATCTTAGAATTTGCAGAAAAACTGATTTCAACCAGAACATGTTACATTTGAACCAAAGCTCAAATTCGAAAAACAAACGTATATTAGTAGAGTCCTGGGTCGGGAATGCTAAAAAACCAACCCATTTTGTGATCTGATGTTTCCCTGGGGAGTTGCACCCAAGTATATCTTAGAATTTGCAGAAAAACTCAATTGAACCAGAACGTGTTACTTTTGAACCAAAGCTCAGATTCGAAAAACAAAGGTATATTAGTAGTGTCCTGAGTCGGGAATGCTAAAAAACCAACCCATTTTGTGATCTGATGTTTCCCTGGGGAGTTACACCCAAGTATATCTTAGAATTTGCAGAAAAACTCAATTCAACCAGAACATGTTACTTTTGAACGAAAGCTCAAATTCGAAAAACAAACGTATATTAGTAGTGTCCTGGGTTGGGAATGCTAAAAAACCAACCCATTTTGTGATCTGATGTTTCCCTGGGGAGTTGCACCCAAGTATACCTTAGAATTTGCAGAAAAACTCAATTGAACCAGAACGTGTTACTTTTGAACCAAAGCTCAGATTCGAAAAACAAAGGTATATTAGTAGTGTCTTGAGACGGGAATGCTAAAAAACCAACCCATTTTGTGATCTGATGTTTCCCTGGGGAGTTACACCCAAGTATATCTTAGAATTTGCAGAAAAACTGATTTCAACCAGAACATGTTACTTTTGAACCAAAGCTCAAATTCGAAAAACAAACGTATATTAGTAGTGTCCTGGGTCGGGAATGCTAAAAAAACCAACCCATTTTGTGATCTGATGTTTCCCTGGAGAGTTACACCCAAGTATATCTTAGAATTTGCAGAAAAACTGATTTCAACCAGAACATGTTACATTTGAACCAAAGCTCAAATTCGAAAAACAAACGTATATTAGTAGAGTCCTGGGTCGGGAATGCTAAAAAACTAACCCATTTTGTGATCTGATGTTTCCCTGGGGAGTTGCACCCAAGTATATCTTAGAATTTGCAGAAAAACTCAATTGAACCAGAACGTGTTACTTTTGAACCAAAGCTCAGATTCGAAAAACAAAGGTATATTAGTAGTGTCCTGGGTTGGGAATGCTAAAAAACCAACCCATTTTGTGATCTGATGTTTCCCTGGGGAGTTACACCCAAGTATATCTTAGAATTTGCAGAAAAACTGATTTCAACCAGAACATGTTACTTTTGAACCAAAGCTCAAATTCGAAAACAAACATATATTAGTAGAGTCCTGGGTCGGGAATGCTAAAAAACCAACCCATTTTGTGATCTGATGTTTCCCTGGGGAGTTGCACCCAAGTATATCTTAGAATTTGCAGAAAAACTCAATTGAACCAGAACGTGTTACTTTTGAACCAAAGCTCAAATTCGAAAAACAAACGTATATTAGTAGTGTCCTGGGTTGGGAATGCTAAAAAACCAACCCATTTTGTGATCTGATGTTTCCCTGGGGAGTTGCACCCAAGTATACCTTAGAATTTGCAGAAAAACTCAATTGAACCAGAACGTGTTACTTTTGAACCAAAGCTCAGATTCGAAAAACAAAGGTATATTAGTAGTGTCTTGAGACGGGAATGCTAAAAAACCAACCCATTTTGTGATCTGATGTTTCCCTGGGGAGTTACACCCAAGTATATCTTAGAATTTGCAGAAAAACTGATTTCAACCAGAACATGTTACTTTTGAACCAAAGCTCAGATTCGAAAAACAAAGGTATATTAGTAGTGTCTTGAGACGGGAATGCTAAAAAACCAACCCATTTTGTGATCTGATGTTTCCCTGGGGAGTTGCACCCAGGTATATCTTAGAATTTGCAGAAAAACTCAATTGAACCAGAACGTGTTACTTTTGAACCAAAGCTCAGATTCGAAAAACAAAGGTATATTAGTAGTGTCTTGAGACGGGAATGCTAAAAAACCAACCCATTTTGTGATCTGATGTTTCCCTGGGGAGTTACACCCAAGTATATCTTAGAATTTGCAGAAAAACTGATTTCAACCAGAACATGTTACTTTTGAACCAAAGCTCAAATTCGAAAAAAAAACGTATATTAGTAGTGTCCTGGGTCAGGAATGCTAAAAAAACCAACCCATTTTGTGATCTGATGTTTCCCTGGAGAGTTACACCCAAGTATATCTTAGAATTTGCAGAAAAACTGATTTCAACCAGAACATGTTACATTTGAACCAAAGCTCAAATTCGAAAAACAAACGTATATTAGTAGAGTCCTGGGTCGGGAATGCTAAAAAACCAACCCATTTTGTGATCTGATGTTTCCCTGGGGAGTTGCACCCAAGTATATCTTAGAATTTGCAGAAAAACTCAATTGAACCAGAACGTGTTACTTTTGAACCAAAGCTCAGATTCGAAAAACAAAGGTATATTAGTAGTGTCCTGAGTCGGGAATGCTAAAAAACCAACCCATTTTGTGATCTGATGTTTCCCTGGGGAGTTACACCCAAGTATATCTTAGAATTTGCAGAAAAACTCAATTCAACCAGAACATGTTACTTTTGAACGAAAGCTCAAATTCGAAAAACAAACGTATATTAGTAGTGTCCTGGGTTGGGAATGCTAAAAAACCAACCCATTTTGTGATCTGATGTTTCCCTGGGGAGTTGCACCCAAGTATACCTTAGAATTTGCAGAAAAACTCAATTGAACCAGAACGTGTTACTTTTGAACCAAAGCTCAGATTCGAAAAACAAAGGTATATTAGTAGTGTCTTGAGACGGGAATGCTAAAAAACCAACCCATTTTGTGATCTGATGTTTCCCTGGGGAGTTACACCCAAGTATATCTTAGAATTTGCAGAAAAACTGATTTCAACCAGAACATGTTACTTTTGAACCAAAGCTCAAATTCGAAAAACAAACGTATATTAGTAGTGTCCTGGGTCGGGAATGCTAAAAAAACCAACCCATTTTGTGATCTGATGTTTCCCTGGAGAGTTACACCCAAGTATATCTTAGAATTTGCAGAAAAACTGATTTCAACCAGAACATGTTACATTTGAACCAAAGCTCAAATTCGAAAAACAAACGTATATTAGTAGAGTCCTGGGTCGGGAATGCTAAAAAACTAACCCATTTTGTGATCTGATGTTTCCCTGGGGAGTTGCACCCAAGTATATCTTAGAATTTGCAGAAAAACTCAATTGAACCAGAACGTGTTACTTTTGAACCAAAGCTCAGATTCGAAAAACAAAGGTATATTAGTAGTGTCCTGGGTTGGGAATGCTAAAAAACCAACCCATTTTGTGATCTGATGTTTCCCTGGGGAGTTACACCCAAGTATATCTTAGAATTTGCAGAAAAACTGATTTCAACCAGAACATGTTACTTTTGAACCAAAGCTCAAATTCGAAAACAAACATATATTAGTAGAGTCCTGGGTCGGGAATGCTAAAAAACCAACCCATTTTGTGATCTGATGTTTCCCTGGGGAGTTGCACCCAAGTATATCTTAGAATTTGCAGAAAAACTCAATTGAACCAGAACGTGTTACTTTTGAACCAAAGCTCAAATTCGAAAAACAAACGTATATTAGTAGTGTCCTGGGTTGGGAATGCTAAAAAACCAACCCATTTTGTGATCTGATGTTTCCCTGGGGAGTTGCACCCAAGTATACCTTAGAATTTGCAGAAAAACTCAATTGAACCAGAACGTGTTACTTTTGAACCAAAGCTCAGATTCGAAAAACAAACGTATATTAGTAGTGTCTTGAGACGGGAATGCTAAAAAACCAACCCATTTTGTGATCTGATGTTTCCCTGGGGAGTTACACCCAAGTATATCTTAGAATTTGCAGAAAAACTGATTTCAACCAGAACATGTTACTTTTGAACCAAAGCTCAGATTCGAAAAACAAAGGTATATTAGTAGTGTCTTGAGACGGGAATGCTAAAAAACCAACCCATTTTGTGATCTGATGTTTCCCTGGGGAGTTACACCCAAGTATATCTTAGAATTTGCAGAAAAACTGATTTCAACCAGAACATGTTACATTTGAACCAAAGCTCAAATTCGAAAAACAAACGTATATTAGTAGAGTCCTGGGTCGGGAATGCTAAAAAACTAACCCATTTTGTGATCTGATGTTTCCCTGGGGAGTTGCACCCAAGTATATCTTAGAATTTGCAGAAAAACTCAATTGAACCAGAACGTGTTACTTTTGAACCAAAGCTCAGATTCGAAAAACAAAGGTATATTAGTAGTGTCCTGAGTCGGGAATGCTAAAAAACCAACCCATTTTGTGATCTGATGTTTCCCTGGGGAGTTACACCCAAGTATATCTTAGAATTTGCAGAAAAACTGATTTCAACCAGAACATGTTACTTTTGAACCAAAGCTCAAATTCGAAAAACAAACGTATATTAGTAGTGTCCTGGGTTGGGAATGCTAAAAAACCAACCCATTTTGTGATCTGATGTTTCCCTGGGGAGTTGCACCCAAGTATATCTTAGAATTTGCAGAAAAACTCAATTGAACCAGAACGTGTTACTTTTGAACCAAAGCTCAGATTCGAAAAACAAAGGTATATTAGTAGTGTCTTGAGACGGGAATGCTAAAAAACCAACCCATTTTGTGATCTGATGTTTCCCTGGGGAGTTGCACCCAAGTATATCTTAGAATTTGCAGAAAAACTCAATTGAACCAGAACGTGTTACTTTTGAACCAAAGCTCAGATTCGAAAAACAAAGGTATATTAGTAGTGTCTTGAGACGGGAATGCTAAAAAACCAACCCATTTTGTGATCTGATGTTTCCCTGGGGAGTTGCACCCAAGTATATCTTAGAATTTGCAGAAAAACTGATTTCAACCAGAACATGTTACTTTTGAACCAAAGCTCAAATTCGAAAAACAAACGTATATTAGTAGTGTCCTGGGTCAGGAATGCTAAAAAAACCAACCCATTTTGTGATCTGATGTTTCCCTGGAGAGTTACACCCAAGTATATCTTAGAATTTGCAGAAAAACTGATTTCAACCAGAACATGTTACATTTGAACCAAAGCTCAAATTCGAAAAACAAACGTATATTAGTAGAGTCCTGGGTCGGGAATGCTAAAAAACCAACCCATTTTGTGATCTGATGTTTCCCTGGGGAGTTGCACCCAAGTATATCTTAGAATTTGCAGAAAAACTCAATTGAACCAGAACGTGTTACTTTTGAACCAAAGCTCAGATTCGAAAAACAAAGGTATATTAGTAGTGTCCTGGGTTGGGAATGCTAAAAAACCAACCCATTTTGTGATCTGATGTTTCCCTGGGGAGTTACACCCAAGTATATCTTAGAATTTGCAGAAAAACTCAATTCAACCAGAACATGTTACTTTTGAACGAAAGCTCAAATTCGAAAAACAAACGTATATTAGTAGTGTCCTGGGTTGGGAATGCTAAAAAACCAACCCATTTTGTGATCTGATGTTTCCCTGGGAAGTTGCACCCAAGTATACCTTAGAATTTGCAGAAAAACTCAATTGAACCAGAACGTGTTACTTTTGAACCAAAGCTCAGATTCGAAAAACAAAGGTATATTAGTAGTGTCTTGAGACGGGAATGCTAAAAAACCAACCCATTTTGTGATCTGATGTTTCCCTGGGGAGTTACACCCAAGTATATCTTAGAATTTGCAGAAAAACTGATTTCAACCAGAACATGTTACTTTTGAACCAAAGCTCAAATTCGAAAAACAAACGTATATTAGTAGTGTCCTGGGTCGGGAATGCTAAAAAAACCAACCCATTTTGTGATCTGATGTTTCCCTTGAGAGTTACACCCAAGTATATCTTAGAATTTGCAGAAAAACTGATTTCAACCAGAACATGTTACATTTGAACCAAAGCTCAAATTCGAAAAACAAACGTATATTAGTAGAGTCCTGGGTCGGGAATGCTAAAAAACTAACCCATTTTGTGATCTGATGTTTCCCTGGGGAGTTGCACCCAAGTATATCTTAGAATTTGCAGAAAAACTCAATTGAACCAGAACGTGTTACTTTTGAACCAAAGCTCAGATTCGAAAAACAAAGGTATATTAGTAGTGTCCTGGGTTGGGAATGCTAAAAAACCAACCCATTTTGTGATCTGATGTTTCCCTGGGGAGTTACACCCAAGTATATCTTAGAATTTGCAGAAAAACTGATTTCAACCAGAACATGTTACTTTTGAACCAAAGCTCAAATTCGAAAAACAAACGTATATTAGTAGAGTCCTGGGTCGGGAATGCTAAAAAACCAACCCATTTTGTGATCTGATGTTTCCCTGGGGAGTTGCACCCAAGTATATCTTAGAATTTGCAGAAAAACTCAATTGAACCAGAACGTGTTACTTTTGAACCAAAGCTCAAATTCGAAAAACAAACGTATATTAGTAGTGTCCTGGGTTGGGAATGCTAAAAAACCATCCCATTTTGTGATCTGATGTTTCCCTGGGGAGTTGCACCCAAGTATACCTTAGAATTTGCAGAAAAACTCAATTGAACCAGAACGTGTTACTTTTGAACCAAAGCTCAGATTCGAAAAACAAACGTATATTAGTAGTGTCTTGAGACGGGAATGCTAAAAAACCAACCCATTTTGTGATCTGATGTTTCCCTGGGGAGTTACACCCAAGTATATCTTAGAATTTGCAGAAAAACTGATTTCAACCAGAACATGTTACTTTTGAACCAAAGCTCAGATTCGAAAAACAAAGGTATATTAGTAGTGTCTTGAGACGGGAATGCTAAAAAACCAACCCATTTTGTGATCTGATGTTTCCCTGGGGAGTTACACCCAAGTATATCTTAGAATTTGCAGAAAAACTGATTTCAACCAGAACATGTTACATTTGAACCAAAGCTCAAATTCGAAAAACAAACGTATATTAGTAGTGTCTTGAGACGGGAATGCTAAAAAACCAACCCATTTTGTGATCTGATGTTTCCCTGGGGAGTTGCACCCAAGTATATCTTAGAATTTGCAGAAAAACTCAATTGAACCAGAACGTGTTACTTTTGAACCAAAGCTCAGATTCGAAAAACAAAGGTATATTAGTAGTGTCTTGAGACGGGAATGCTAAAAAACCAACCCATTTTGTGATCTGATGTTTCCCTGGGGAGTTACACCCAAGTATATCTTAGAATTTGCAGAAAAACTGATTTCTACCAGAACATGTTACTTTTGAACCAAAGCTCAAATTCGAAAAACAAACGTATATTAGTAGCGTCTTGAGACGGGAATGCTAAAAAACCAACCCATTTTGTGATCTGATGTTTCCCTGGGGAGTTGCACCCAGGTATATCTTAGAATTTGCAGAAAAACTCAATTGAACCAGAACGTGTTACTTTTGAACCAAAGCTCAGATTCGAAAAACAAAGGTATATTAGTAGTGTCTTGAGACGGGAATGCTAAAAAACCAACCCATTTTGTGATCTGATGTTTCCCTGGGGAGTTACACCCAAGTATATCTTAGAATTTGCAGAAAAACTGATTTCAACCAGAACATGTTACTTTTGAACCAAAGCTCAAATTCGAAAAACAAACGTATATTAGTAGTGTCCTGGGTCAGGAATGCTAAAAAAACCAACCCATTTTGTGATCTGATGTTTCCCTGGAGAGTTACACCCAAGTATATCTTAGAATTTGCAGAAAAACTGATTTCAACCAGAACATGTTACATTTGAACCAAAGCTCAAATTCGAAAAACAAACGTATATTAGTAGAGTCCTGGGTCGGGAATGCTAAAAAACCAACCCATTTTGTGATCTGATGTTTCCCTGGGGAGTTGCACCCAAGTATATCTTAGAATTTGCAGAAAAACTCAATTGAACCAGAACGTGTTACTTTTGAACCAAAGCTCAGATTCGAAAAACAAAGGTATATTAGTAGTGTCCTGAGTCGGGAATGCTAAAAAACCAACCCATTTTGTGATCTGATGTTTCCCTGGGGAGTTACACCCAAGTATATCTTAGAATTTGCAGAAAAACTCAATTCAACCAGAACATGTTACTTTTGAACGAAAGCTCAAATTCGAAAAACAAACGTATATTAGTAGTGTCCTGGGTTGGGAATGCTAAAAAACCAACCCATTTTGTGATCTGATGTTTCCCTGGGGAGTTGCACCCAAGTATACCTTAGAATTTGCAGAAAAACTCAATTGAACCAGAACGTGTTACTTTTGAACCAAAGCTCAGATTCGAAAAACAAAGGTATATTAGTAGTGTCTTGAGACGGGAATGCTAAAAAACCAACCCATTTTGTGATCTGATGTTTCCCTGGGGAGTTACACCCAAGTATATCTTAGAATTTGCAGAAAAACTGATTTCAACCAGAACATGTTACTTTTGAACCAAAGCTCAAATTCGAAAAACAAACGTATATTAGTAGTGTCCTGGGTCGGGAATGCTAAAAAAACCAACCCATTTTGTGATCTGATGTTTCCCTGGAGAGTTACACCCAAGTATATCTTAGAATTTGCAGAAAAACTGATTTCAACCAGAACATGTTACATTTGAACCAAAGCTCAAATTCGAAAAACAAACGTATATTAGTAGAGTCCTGGATCGGGAATGCTAAAAAACTAACCCATTTTGTGATCTGATGTTTCCCTGGGGAGTTGCACCCAAGTATATCTTAGAATTTGCAGAAAAACTCAATTGAACCAGAACGTGTTACTTTTGAACCAAAGCTCAGATTCGAAAAACAAAGGTATATTAGTAGTGTCCTGGGTTGGGAATGCTAAAAAACCAACCCATTTTGTGATCTGATGTTTCCCTGGGGAGTTACACCCAAGTATATCTTAGAATTTGCAGAAAAACTGATTTCAACCAGAACATGTTACTTTTGAACCAAAGCTCAAATTCGAAAAACAAACGTATATTAGTAGAGTCCTGGGTCGGGAATGCTAAAAAACCAACCCATTTTGTGATCTGATGTTTCCCTGGGGAGTTGCACCCAAGTATATCTTAGAATTTGCAGAAAAACTCAATTGAACCAGAACGTGTTACTTTTGAACCAAAGCTCAAATTCGAAAAACAAACGTATATTAGTAGTGTCCTGGGTTGGGAATGCTAAAAAACCAACCCATTTTGTGATCTGATGTTTCCCTGGGGAGTTGCACCCAAGTATACCTTAGAATTTGCAGAAAAACTCAATTGAACCAGAACGTGTTACTTTTGAACCAAAGCTCAGATTCGAAAAACAAAGGTATATTAGTAGTGTCCTGAGTCGGGAATGCTAAAAAACCAACCCATTTTGTGATCTGATGTTTCCCTGGGGAGTTACACCCAAGTATATCTTAGAATTTGCAGAAAAACTGATTTCAACCAGAACATGTTACTTTTGAACCAAAGCTCAAATTCGAAAAACAAACGTATATTAGTAGTGTCCTGGGTTGGGAATGCTAAAAAACCAACCCATTTTGTGATCTGATGTTTCCCTGGGGAGTTGCACCCAAGTATATCTTAGAATTTGCAGAAAAACTCAATTGAACCAGAACGTGTTACTTTTGAACCAAAGCTCAGATTCGAAAAACAAAGGTATATTAGTAGTGTCTTGAGACGGGAATGCTAAAAAAACCAACCCATTTTGTGATCTGATGTTTCCCTGGAGAGTTACACCCAAGTATATCTTAGAATTTGCAGAAAAACTGATTTCAACCAGAACATGTTACATTTGAACCAAAGCTCAAATTCGAAAAACAAACGTATATTAGTAGAGTCCTGGATCGGGAATGCTAAAAAACTAACCCATTTTGTGATCTGATGTTTCCCTGGGGAGTTGCACCCAAGTATATCTTAGAATTTGCAGAAAAACTCAATTGAACCAGAACGTGTTACTTTTGAACCAAAGCTCAGATTCGAAAAACAAAGGTATATTAGTAGTGTCCTGGGTTGGGAATGCTAAAAAACCAACCCATTTTGTGATCTGATGTTTCCCTGGGGAGTTACACCCAAGTATATCTTAGAATTTGCAGAAAAACTGATTTCAACCAGAACATGTTACTTTTGAACCAAAGCTCAAATTCGAAAAACAAACGTATATTAGTAGAGTCCTGGGTCGGGAATGCTAAAAAACCAACCCATTTTGTGATCTGATGTTTCCCTGGGGAGTTGCACCCAAGTATATCTTAGAATTTGCAGAAAAACTCAATTGAACCAGAACGTGTTACTTTTGAACCAAAGCTCAAATTCGAAAAACAAACGTATATTAGTAGTGTCCTGGGTTGGGAATGCTAAAAAACCAACCCATTTTGTGATCTGATGTTTCCCTGGGGAGTTGCACCCAAGTATACCTTAGAATTTGCAGAAAAACTCAATTGAACCAGAACGTGTTACTTTTGAACCAAAGCTCAGATTCGAAAAACAAAGGTATATTAGTAGTGTCCTGAGTCGGGAATGCTAAAAAACCAACCCATTTTGTGATCTGATGTTTCCCTGGGGAGTTACACCCAAGTATATCTTAGAATTTGCAGAAAAACTGATTTCAACCAGAACATGTTACTTTTGAACCAAAGCTCAAATTCGAAAAACAAACGTATATTAGTAGTGTCCTGGGTTGGGAATGCTAAAAAACCAACCCATTTTGTGATCTGATGTTTCCCTGGGGAGTTGCACCCAAGTATATCTTAGAATTTGCAGAAAAACTCAATTGAACCAGAACGTGTTACTTTTGAACCAAAGCTCAGATTCGAAAAACAAAGGTATATTAGTAGTGTCTTGAGACGGGAATGCTAAAAAACCAACCCATTTTGTGATCTGATGTTTCCCTGGGGAGTTGCACCCAAGTATATCTTAGAATTTGCAGAAAAACTCAATTGAACCAGAACGTGTTACTTTTGAACCAAAGCTCAAATTCGAAAAACAAACGTATATTAGTAGAGTCCTGGATCGGGAATGCTAAAAAACTAACCCATTTTGTGATCTGATGTTTCCCTGGGGAGTTGCACCCAAGTATATCTTAGAATTTGCAGAAAAACTCAATTGAACCAGAACGTGTTACTTTTGAACCAAAGCTCAGATTCGAAAAACAAAGGTATATTAGTAGTGTCCTGGGTTGGGAATGCTAAAAAACCAACCCATTTTGTGATCTGATGTTTCCCTGGGGAGTTACACCCAAGTATATCTTAGAATTTGCAGAAAAACTGATTTCAACCAGAACATGTTACTTTTGAACCAAAGCTCAAATTCGAAAAACAAACGTATATTAGTAGAGTCCTGGGTCGGGAATGCTAAAAAACCAACCCATTTTGTGATCTGATGTTTCCCTGGGGAGTTGCACCCAAGTATATCTTAGAATTTGCAGAAAAACTCAATTGAACCAGAACGTGTTACTTTTGAACCAAAGCTCAAATTCGAAAAACAAACGTATATTAGTAGTGTCCTGGGTTGGGAATGCTAAAAAACCAACCCATTTTGTGATCTGATGTTTCCCTGGGGAGTTGCACCCAAGTATACCTTAGAATTTGCAGAAAAACTCAATTGAACCAGAACGTGTTACTTTTGAACCAAAGCTCAGATTCGAAAAACAAAGGTATATTAGTAGTGTCCTGAGTCGGGAATGCTAAAAAACCAACCCATTTTGTGATCTGATGTTTCCCTGGGGAGTTACACCCAAGTATATCTTAGAATTTGCAGAAAAACTGATTTCAACCAGAACATGTTACTTTTGAACCAAAGCTCAAATTCGAAAAACAAACGTATATTAGTAGTGTCCTGGGTTGGGAATGCTAAAAAACCAACCCATTTTGTGATCTGATGTTTCCCTGGGGAGTTGCACCCAAGTATATCTTAGAATTTGCAGAAAAACTCAATTGAACCAGAACGTGTTACTTTTGAACCAAAGCTCAGATTCGAAAAACAAAGGTATATTAGTAGTGTCTTGAGACGGGAATGCTAAAAAACCAACCCATTTTGTGATCTGATGTTTCCCTGGGGAGTTGCACCCAAGTATATCTTAGAATTTGCAGAAAAACTCAATTGAACCAGAACGTGTTACTTTTGAACCAAAGCTCAAATTCGAAAAACAAACGTATATTAGTAGAGTCCTGGGTCGGGAATGCTAAAAAACTAACCCATTTTGTGATCTGATGTTTCCCTGGGGAGTTGCACCCAAGTATATCTTAGAATTTGCAGAAAAACTCAATTGAACCAGAACGTGTTACTTTTGAACCAAAGCTCAGATTCGAAAAACAAAGGTATATTAGTAGTGTCCTGAGTCGGGAATGCTAAAAAACCAACCCATTTTATGATCTGATGTTTCCCTGGGGAGTTACACCCAAGTATATCTTAGAATTTGCAGAAAAACTGATTTCAACCAGAACATGTTACTTTTGAACCAAAGCTCAAATTCGAAAAACAAACGTATATTAGTAGTGTCCTGGGTTGGGAATGCTAAAAAACCAACCCATTTTGTGATCTGATGTTTCCCTGGGGAGTTGCACCCAAGTATATCTTAGAATTTGCAGAAAAACTCAATTGAACCAGAACGTGTTACTTTTGAACCAAAGCTCAGATTCGAAAAACAAAGGTATATTAGTAGTGTCTTGAGACGGGAATGCTTAAAAACCAACCCATTTTGTGATCTGATGTTTCCCTGGGGAGTTGCACCCAAGTATATCTTAGAATTTGCAGAAAAACTCAATTGAACCAGAACGTGTTACTTTTGAACCAAAGCTCAGATTCGAAAAACAAAGGTATATTAGTAGTGTCTTGAGACGGGAATGCTAAAAAACCAACCCATTTTGTGATCTGATGTTTCCCTGGGGAGTTACACCCAAGTATATCTTAGAATTTGCAGAAAAACTGATTTCAACCAGAACATGTTACTTTTGAACCAAAGCTCAAATTCGAAAAACAAACGTATATTAGTAGTGTCTTGAGACGGGAATGCTAAAAAACCAACCCATTTTGTGATCTGATGTTTCCCTGGGGAGTTGCACCCAGGTATATCTTCGAATTTGCAGAAAAACTCAATTGAACCAGAACGTGTTACTTTTGAACCAAAGCTCAGATTCGAAAAACAAAGGTATATTAGTAGTGTCTTGAGACGGGAATGCTAAAAAACCAACCCATTTTGTGATCTGATGTTTCCCTGGGGAGTTACACCCAAGTATATCTTAGAATTTGCAGAATAACTGATTTCAACCAGAACATGTTACTTTTGAACCAAAGCTCAAATTCGAAAAACAAACGTATATTAGTAGTGTCCTGGGTCAGGAATGCTAAAAAAACCAACCCATTTTGTGATCTGATGTTTCCCTGGAGAGTTACACCCAAGTATATCTTAGAATTTGCAGAAAAACTGATTTCAACCAGAACATGTTACATTTGAACCAAAGCTCAAATTCGAAAAACAAACGTATATTAGTAGAGTCCTGGGTCGGGAATGCTAAAAAACCAACCCATTTTGTGATCTGATGTTTCCCTGGGGAGTTGCACCCAAGTATATCTTAGAATTTGCAGAAAAACTCAATTGAACCAGAACGTGTTACTTTTGAACCAAAGCTCAGATTCGAAAAACAAAGGTATATTAGTAGTGTCCTGAGTCGGGAATGCTAAAAAACCAACCCATTTTGTGATCTGATGTTTCCCTGGGGAGTTACACCCAAGTATATCTTAGAATTTGCAGAAAAACTCAATTCAACCAGAACATGTTACTTTTGAACGAAAGCTCAAATTCGAAAAACAAACGTATATTAGTAGTGTCCTGGGTTGGGAATGCTAAAAAACCAACCCATTTTGTGATCTGATGTTTCCCTGGGGAGTTGCACCCAAGTATACCTTAGAATTTGCAGAAAAACTCAATTGAACCAGAACGTGTTACTTTTGAACCAAAGCTCAGATTCGAAAAACAAAGGTATATTAGTAGTGTCTTGAGACGGGAATGCTAAAAAACCAACCCATTTTGTGATCTGATGTTTCCCTGGGGAGTTACACCCAAGTATATCTTAGAATTTGCAGAAAAACTGATTTCAACCAGAACATGTTACTTTTGAACCAAAGCTCAAATTCGAAAAACAAACGTATATTAGTAGTGTCCTGGGTCGGGAATGCTAAAAAAACCAACCCATTTTGTGATCTGATGTTTCCCTGGGGAGTTGCACCCAAGTATATCTTAGAATTTGCAGAAAAACTCAATTGAACCAGAACGTGTTACTTTTGAACCAAAGCTCAAATTCGAAAAACAAACGTATATTAGTAGAGTCCTGGGTCGGGAATGCTAAAAAACTAACCCATTTTGTGATCTGATGTTTCCCTGGGGAGTTGCACCCAAGTATATCTTAGAATTTGCAGAAAAACTCAATTGAACCAGAACGTGTTACTTTTGAACCAAAGCTCAGATTCGAAAAACAAAGGTATATTAGTAGTGTCCTGAGTCGGGAATGCTAAAAAACCAACCCATTTTATGATCTGATGTTTCCCTGGGGAGTTACACCCAAGTATATCTTAGAATTTGCAGAAAAACTGATTTCAACCAGAACATGTTACTTTTGAACCAAAGCTCAAATTCGAAAAACAAACGTATATTAGTAGTGTCCTGGGTTGGGAATGCTAAAAAACCAACCCATTTTGTGATCTGATGTTTCCCTGGGGAGTTGCACCCAAGTATATCTTAGAATTTGCAGAAAAACTCAATTGAACCAGAACGTGTTACTTTTGAACCAAAGCTCAGATTCGAAAAACAAAGGTATATTAGTAGTGTCTTGAGACGGGAATGCTTAAAAACCAACCCATTTTGTGATCTGATGTTTCCCTGGGGAGTTGCACCCAAGTATATCTTAGAATTTGCAGAAAAACTCAATTGAACCAGAACGTGTTACTTTTGAACCAAAGCTCAGATTCGAAAAACAAAGGTATATTAGTAGTGTCTTGAGACGGGAATGCTAAAAAACCAACCCATTTTGTGATCTGATGTTTCCCTGGGGAGTTACACCCAAGTATATCTTAGAATTTGCAGAAAAACTGATTTCAACCAGAACATGTTACTTTTGAACCAAAGCTCAAATTCGAAAAACAAACGTATATTAGTAGTGTCTTGAGACGGGAATGCTAAAAAACCAACCCATTTTGTGATCTGATGTTTCCCTGGGGAGTTGCACCCAGGTATATCTTCGAATTTGCAGAAAAACTCAATTGAACCAGAACGTGTTACTTTTGAACCAAAGCTCAGATTCGAAAAACAAAGGTATATTAGTAGTGTCTTGAGACGGGAATGCTAAAAAACCAACCCATTTTGTGATCTGATGTTTCCCTGGGGAGTTACACCCAAGTATATCTTAGAATTTGCAGAATAACTGATTTCAACCAGAACATGTTACTTTTGAACCAAAGCTCAAATTCGAAAAACAAACGTATATTAGTAGTGTCCTGGGTCAGGAATGCTAAAAAAACCAACCCATTTTGTGATCTGATGTTTCCCTGGAGAGTTACACCCAAGTATATCTTAGAATTTGCAGAAAAACTGATTTCAACCAGAACATGTTACATTTGAACCAAAGCTCAAATTCGAAAAACAAACGTATATTAGTAGAGTCCTGGGTCGGGAATGCTAAAAAACCAACCCATTTTGTGATCTGATGTTTCCCTGGGGAGTTGCACCCAAGTATATCTTAGAATTTGCAGAAAAACTCAATTGAACCAGAACGTGTTACTTTTGAACCAAAGCTCAGATTCGAAAAACAAAGGTATATTAGTAGTGTCCTGAGTCGGGAATGCTAAAAAACCAACCCATTTTGTGATCTGATGTTTCCCTGGGGAGTTACACCCAAGTATATCTTAGAATTTGCAGAAAAACTCAATTCAACCAGAACATGTTACTTTTGAACGAAAGCTCAAATTCGAAAAACAAACGTATATTAGTAGTGTCCTGGGTTGGGAATGCTAAAAAACCAACCCATTTTGTGATCTGATGTTTCCCTGGGGAGTTGCACCCAAGTATACCTTAGAATTTGCAGAAAAACTCAATTGAACCAGAACGTGTTACTTTTGAACCAAAGCTCAGATTCGAAAAACAAAGGTATATTAGTAGTGTCTTGAGACGGGAATGCTAAAAAACCAACCCATTTTGTGATCTGATGTTTCCCTGGGGAGTTACACCCAAGTATATCTTAGAATTTGCAGAAAAACTGATTTCAACCAGAACATGTTACTTTTGAACCAAAGCTCAAATTCGAAAAACAAACGTATATTAGTAGTGTCCTGGGTCGGGAATGCTAAAAAAACCAACCCATTTTGTGATCTGATGTTTCCCTGGAGAGTTACACCCAAGTATATCTTAGAATTTGCAGAAAAACTGATTTCAACCAGAACATGTTACATTTGAACCAAAGCTCAAATTCGAAAAACAAACGTATATTAGTAGAGTCCTGGGTCGGGAATGCTAAAAAACTAACCCATTTTGTGATCTGATGTTTCCCTGGGGAGTTGCACCCAAGTATATCTTAGAATTTGCAGAAAAACTCAATTGAACCAGAACGTGTTACTTTTGAACCAAAGCTCAGATTCGAAAAACAAAGGTATATTAGTAGTGTCCTGGGTTGGGAATGCTAAAAAACCAACCCATTTTGTGATCTGATGTTTCCCTGGGGAGTTACACCCAAGTATATCTTAGAATTTGCAGAAAAACTGATTTCAACCAGAACATGTTACTTTTGAACCAAAGCTCAAATTCGAAAAACAAACGTATATTAGTAGAGTCCTGGGTCGGGAATGCTAAAAAACCAACCCATTTTGTGATCTGATGTTTCCCTGGGGAGTTGCACCCAAGTATATCTTAGAATTTGCAGAAAAACTCAATTGAACCAGAACGTGTTACTTTTGAACCAAAGCTCAAATTCGAAAAACAAACGTATATTAGTAGTGTCCTGGGTTGGGAATGCTAAAAAACCAACCCATTTTGTGATCTGATGTTTCCCTGGGGAGTTGCACCCAAGTATACCTTAGAATTTGCAGAAAAACTCAATTGAACCAGAACGTGTTACTTTTGAACCAAAGCTCAGATTCGAAAAACAAACGTATATTAGTAGTGTCTTGAGACGGGAATGCTAAAAAACCAACCCATTTTGTGATCTGATGTTTCCCTGGGGAGTTACACCCAAGTATATCTTAGAATTTGCAGAAAAACTGATTTCAACCAGAACATGTTACTTTTGAACCAAAGCTCAGATTCGAAAAACAAAGGTATATTAGTAGTGTCTTGAGACGGGAATGCTAAAAAACCAACCCATTTTGTGATCTGATGTTTCCCTGGGGAGTTACACCCAAGTATATCTTAGAATTTGCAGAAAAACTGATTTCAACCAGAACATGTTACATTTGAACCAAAGCTCAAATTCGAAAAACAAACGTATATTAGTAGAGTCCTGGGTCGGGAATGCTAAAAAACTAACCCATTTTGTGATCTGATGTTTCCCTGGGGAGTTGCACCCAAGTATATCTTAGAATTTGCAGAAAAACTCAATTGAACCAGAACGTGTTACTTTTGAACCAAAGCTCAGATTCGAAAAACAAAGGTATATTAGTAGTGTCCTGAGTCGGGAATGCTAAAAAACCAACCCATTTTGTGATCTGATGTTTCCCTGGGGAGTTACACCCAAGTATATCTTAGAATTTGCAGAAAAACTGATTTCAACCAGAACATGTTACTTTTGAACCAAAGCTCAAATTCGAAAAACAAACGTATATTAGTAGTGTCCTGGGTTGGGAATGCTAAAAAACCAACCCATTTTGTGATCTGATGTTTCCCTGGGGAGTTGCACCCAAGTATATCTTAGAATTTGCAGAAAAACTCAATTGAACCAGAACGTGTTACTTTTGAACCAAAGCTCAGATTCGAAAAACAAAGGTATATTAGTAGTGTCTTGAGACGGGAATGCTAAAAAACCAACCCATTTTGTGATCTGATGTTTCCCTGGGGAGTTGCACCCAAGTATATCTGTGCGCATGTGCGGGTTTGGAATGGCGACCGGGCTTTTTCGCTCTACATTAACCTGGCGAAAAAGCACCGGGAAGCCCCAAACGGACCGCAAAAATTGTTGGGAACAGCGCCTGGGAGAGCCTAAGACCCTCGGATCCCATAGGACCTGTTGAAATCCGGAGGCTCGCATTTTCTCCATAACGGCAGCCCGGGCTACCCAGCTGTGCGAGGACGGCGGCGACGGCGACGCGCGGCGGTGAGAGCGGCGCGCGGGCGTTCGGAGCCTGTTCGGAGCCTCCCCTTACCATCTCTGGCCTTCTCTGGCCTTGGGAACAGCGCCTGGGAGAGCCTAAGACCCCCGGAATCCGGAGGCTCGCATTTTCTTCATAACGGCAGCCCGGGCTACCCAGCTGTACGAGGGTGGCGGCGACGGCGGCGCGCGGCGGTGAGAGCGGCGGCGGGCGTTCGGAGCCTGTTTGGAGCCTCCCCTTACCATCTCTGGTCTTCCTGGTAGCCCTTGGTGCTGCTGGTGAGCCCCCTGGCCAATTACCTGCTGGCCCCTGGTCCTAGCATCCATCCCAGAGCAGCGGAACAGCAGCTGCTGAGGTTGGAAGAGAAACGTGGAGGAAAGCATGGAGGAAATGGCGGCGCCAATCAGCTGACTCACAGTATTACATTTTACATCCTCTTCTCCGGCCAGCTTGCTGACTATGCTGGAGCTGAGTAGTCGTGACTGAGATTGTGAGTCTTGGTGACTAGTGAACTGAGAGGGGTGAATTTTTAATTTATTTTACTTTAAAGAAGGGGGCTGTCGGAAGTTGTTGGAGGCTGCACTGAATTTACAGATTGAATGGACGTGCTTGTTATCGCCCTAGACGCCCCCCCCCCCTCGGATCTATCTCTGCTCACTGTACTATCTGTCGCCATTTTATTATTTATGATTTATCATCTGCTGCTTTGCTGTCTATCGTCGTTGTAGCCCCCTCCGGACTTTGCTCCCTGCTCATTAAACTAGTAGGAGGAGTAGGACTGTGGCCAACTGGCGGGGAGAAATAGAGGATGGCGACTACAGGGATAAGGACTGAGCCCCGAGAATACCAGCATTTCTCCTTCCATCTCCAAGAGCGGTGCAAGTTAGCCTCGAACTCTGGTCCCCTACATTGGGGCCCTTATATATCCTTGGGAAAGAGACTCTCGAATATACAGCCCGCTAACTTCCACCAGTGGGACAAGACTATACGGATGTCGTTTATGAACTTTGGAGTCTTATATTTAATCTCGCTTGCCTATAGCCACCTGATATACTACGTACTTTTGATTTGGTGGCTTAGGACATTTCCTCAGGTCATAAGAAGGGAGAGGAGCAAACCATCGCTTCCTCCATTGTTCCCATATTATTATTATTATTATTATTATTATTATTACATACTATAACTGCGCAATTTTAAATAGAATGCTGAGTGTATGGGAGCTGGCTGGAATTGAATGAATGGCCCACTTTTAGTAATTGTTACCCTTGTATTTTATATGTTTTAAATTTTTACGTGGGAATTGTTAGAGTGGATAAATGAGTATGTTTGACTCGGAGGACCTGCTGGGGAAGGCGGGAGGAACCGGGGTGGTTGGGGGGACCATGGACATGGGAGTGGGTCGGAGCATAGCGGTCGTGACAGGGAGAGGCAGATACGGCGGGGACCTTAGGGCTGGCCATTACCGGGGAAGGAGGGTTCGCTACATTGCAGAGATCCCTCCTTCCGGCCCTAGGAGTCCCACTCCAAGACCAGATGGCGCGAGTAGTCAGGACCCTGGTCTCAGGCTGTTGTCGCTAAATGCCAGGTCTGTTGTTCACAAAGCTCCCCTCGTCCGGGACTTAATTGTTGACGAGAGGGCAGACCTGGCATGTATTACTGAAACCTGGCTGGGCACAGAAGGAGGAGTCCCCCTTGTAGAGATGTGCCCAGAGGGATTTCAGGTGCTTCATCAGCCGAGAGCCCAGGGAAGGGGTGGCGGTGTGGCTATTGTAATCCGGGAGTCTCTGTTACCTCGTAGGGTCCCTGCTCCGGAGCTTGTCGGGTGTGAGTCTCTGCTGATAAAGTTGGACCTCAAGGGTCAAGTGGGTTTGCTGCTAACGTACCTGCCTCCCAACTGCGTTGCAGCATCCCTCCCCTCGCTCCTCGAGTCAGTAGCCGAGCTGGCAGTTGAGTTCCCCAGGCTTATAGTTCTGGGGGATTTCAACTTGCCATCGCTCGGTGAACGCTCTGATGGGGCGCAGGAGTTCATGGCCTCCATGACGGCCATGGGCTTGACCCAAGTAATTCGGGGCCCAACCCATGCAGCGGGTCACATGCTCGACCTCGTATTCCTCTCGGAGCAGTGGATGTGTGATCTTGGTCTGAGGGGTAATGAGATCATACCCCTGTCGTGGTCAGACCATTGCCTACTGAGGCTTGACTTCCGGAGGCCAAACCCCCACCGTAGGGAGGAGGAACCGACCAGGTGGTTCCGCCCCAGGCGACTTATGGACCCTTTGAGGTTCCAGACGGAGCTTGGGGTTATTCCTGATACCCTCGCCCACAGTTCGGCGGAGACTCTGGCTGCCGCCTGGTACTCGGCGGCGTCGGAGTCTCTCGACCGGATTGCGCCACTACGGCCCCTCCGGGTCAGTGGATCCCGGAGAGCTCCCTGGTTTACCGAGGAACTCCGGGAGAAGAAACGCCGGAGGAGATGCCTAGAGCACCAGTGGAGGTCCGATAGGTCCGAGGTAAACCGAGCACTCTTAACTACCTGCACCAAGGACTATGTCCGAGCATTAAGAACTGCAAAAAGATCATATATTTCTTCCTTGGTTGCGTCCGCCGAGTCACGCCCAGCCGCCCTGTTCAGGATAACCCGCTCCCTCCTTAATAGGAGGGATGCGGGAGACCCCTTGCAGGGTAGGGCTGAGGATTATGCTCAATTCTTGGCGGACAAAGTAGCTCGGTTGCGATCGGACTTGGACTCCACCGCAGTAGATCCAGCTGAGACACAGGAGGATCATTTGCCACATCAGTTCTGGGTTGAGTTCCAGGAAGTTGCCTCTGGGGATGTGGACAAGGCCATCCGAGCTGTAAGTGCCTCCACTTGTATTCTGGACCCGTGTCCCTCCTGGCTGGTGGCTAACAGCAGGGAGGTGACACATGGCTGGATCCAGGCGGTTGTCACCGCCTCTCTTCGGGAGGGGCACTTCCCCGCCGTACTCAAAACGGCGGTGGTGAGACCCCTCCTAAAGAAACCATCGTTAGATCCAGCCATCTTAAACAACTTTCGTCCTGTCTCCAACCTTCCCTTTATCGGGAAGGTTGTTGAGAAAGTGGTGGCCTTTCAGCTTCGACGGGCCTTGGAGGAAGCTAGCTATCTTGACCCCTTCCAGTCCGGCTTCAGACCTGGTTACAGCACAGAAACCGCTTTGGTCGCATTGACCGATGATCTCTGGAGGGCCAGAGATGGAGGCTATGCGTCCATCCTGGTTCTCCTTGACCTCTCAGCGGCTTTCGATACCATCGACCATGGTATCCTTCTGCGACGACTGCGGGAGGTGGGAGTGGGAGGCACTGTTTTGCGGTGGTTCTCCTCTTACCTCTCGGACAGGTCGCAGTCGGTGTTAGTGGGGGGGCAGAGATCGTCCCTGAGGCCCCTAACATGTGGAGTACCTCAGGGTTCGGTCCTATCCCCCCTACTATTTAACATATACATGAAACCGCTGGGCGAGATCATTCGGAGGCACGGGATAAAATACCATCAATATGCGGACGATACACAATTGTATCTGTCCGCCCCGTGCCAACTCAATGAAGCGGTGGACGTGATGAACCGGGGTCTGGAGGCCGTTAAGGACTGGATGAGTGCTAACAAACTGGTGCTCAACCCGGATAAGACCGAGTGGCTGTTGTGTTTCCCCCCCAATAATTTGGCTAATACACCAACGCTTAGGCTGGGGGGTCAAATTTTATACCCCTCAGATAGGGTCCGCAACTTAGGAGTCCTCCTGGATCCACAGCTGACTTTTGACCACCAGCTGTCAGCTGTGACCAGGGGGGCATTTGCCCAGGTTCGCCTGGTCCGCCAGTTGCGGCCCTACCTAGATCGGGGGGCCCTCACAACAGTCACTCGAGCCCTTGTGATCTCTAGACTGGAATACTGCAATGGGCTCTACATGGGGTTGCCCCTGAAGTGCATCCGGCGACTACAGCTAGTCCAAAATGCAGCCGCGCGAGTGATAGTGGGCGCACCTCGGTTCGCCCACGTTACACCTGTCCTCCGCGAGCTGCACTGGCTGCCTGTTGGTCTCCGGGTGCGCTTCAGGATAATGATGACCATCTTTAAAGCACTCCATGGTAGTGGATCTAGGTACTTGAGAGACCGCCTTCTGCCGATTACCTCCCTAAATCGACCAATCAGATCGCACAGACTGGGCCTCCTCCGAATTCCATCTGCCAGTCAATGTCGACTGGCGACCACACGGAGGAGAGCCTTTTCTGTTGCTGCCCCGACCCTATGGAACGAGCTCCCCATGGAGATCCGCACCCTCACCACGACCCAGACCTTCCGCGCAGCCCTCAAGATCTGGCTCTCCCAGCAGGCCTGGGGATAGGCTTCCAATTACCCGCCCGAGTGTTTGATTGCTGAATGAAAGCTGTGTTTTATTATTTTTCTTTTGTTCACAAAGTGTTTGTTTTGACCTTGCACTTCCCCTCCCCTGTGGTTGTAAGCCGCCCTGAGTCCCCTCAGGGAAAAGGGCGGCATATAAATCCCAATAAACCTAAACCTAAACCATATCTTAGAATTTGCAGAAAAACTCAATTGAACCAGAACGTGTTACTTTTGAACCAAAGCTCAGATTCGAAAAACAAAGGTATATTAGTAGTGTCTTGAGACGGGAATGCTAAAAAACCAACCCATTTTGTGATCTGATGTTTCCCTGGGGAGTTACACCCAAGTATATCTTAGAATTTGCAGAAAAACTGATTTCAACCAGAACATGTTACTTTTGAACCAAAGCTCAAATTCGAAAAACAAACGTATATTAGTAGTGTCCTGGGTCAGGAATGCTAAAAAAACCAACCCATTTTGTGATCTGATGTTTCCCTGGAGAGTTACACCCAAGTATATCTTAGAATTTGCAGAAAAACTGATTTCAACCAGAACATGTTACATTTGAACCAAAGCTCAAATTCGAAAAACAAACGTATATTAGTAGAGTCCTGGGTCGGGAATGCTAAAAAACCAACCCATTTTGTGATCTGATGTTTCCCTGGGGAGTTGCACCCAAGTATATCTTAGAATTTGCAGAAAAACTCAATTGAACCAGAACGTGTTACTTCTGAACCAAAGCTCAGATTCGAAAAACAAAGGTATATTAGTAGTGTCCTGAGTCGGGAATGCTAAAAAACCAACCCATTTTGTGATCTGATGTTTCCCTGGGGAGTTACACCCAAGTATATCTTAGAATTTGCAGAAAAACTCAATTCAACCAGAACATGTTACTTTTGAACGAAAGCTCAAATTCGAAAAACAAACGTATATTAGTAGTGTCCTGGGTTGGGAATGCTAAAAAACCAACCCATTTTGTGATCTGATGTTTCCCTGGGAAGTTGCACCCAAGTATACCTTAGAATTTGCAGAAAAACTCAATTGAACCAGAACGTGTTACTTTTGAACCAAAGCTCAGATTCGAAAAACAAAGGTATATTAGTAGTGTCTTGAGACGGGAATGCTAAAAAACCAACCCATTTTGTGATCTGATGTTTCCCTGGGGAGTTACACCCAAGTATATCTTAGAATTTGCAGAAAAACTGATTTCAACCAGAACATGTTACTTTTGAACCAAAGCTCAAATTCGAAAAACAAACATATATTAGTAGTGTCCTGGGTCGGGAATGCTAAAAAAACCAACCCATTTTGTGATCTGATGTTTCCCTGGAGAGTTACACCCAAGTATATCTTAGAATTTGCAGAAAAACTGATTTCAACCAGAACATGTTACATTTGAACCAAAGCTCAAATTCGAAAAACAAACGTATATTAGTAGAGTCCTGGGTCGGGAATGCTAAAAAACTAACCCATTTTGTGATCTGATGTTTACCTGGGGAGTTGCACCCAAGTATATCTTAGAATTTGCAGAAAAACTCAATTGAACCAGAACGTGTTACTTTTGAACCAAAGCTCAGATTCGAAAAACAAAGGTATATTAGTAGTGTCTTGAGACGGGAATGCTAAAAAACCAACCCATTTTGTGATCAGATGTTTCCCTGGGGAGTTACACCCAAGTATATCTTAGAATTTGCAGAAAAACTGATTTCAACCATAACATGTTACTTTTGAACCAAAGCTCAAATTCGAAAAACAAACGTATATTAGTAGAGTCCTGGGTCGGGAATGCTAAAAAACTAACCCATTTTGTGATCTGATGTTTCCCTGGGGAGTTGCACCCAAGTATATCTTAGAATTTGCAGAAAAACTCAATTGAACCAGAACGTGTTACTTTTGAACCAAAGCTCAGATTCGAAAAACAAAGGTATATTAGTAGTGTCCTGGGTTGGGAATGCTAAAAAACCAACCCATTTTGTGATCTGATGTTTACCTGGGGAGTTGCACCCAAGTATATCTTAGAATTTGCAGAAAAACTGATTTCAACCAGAACATGTTACTTTTGAACCAAAGCTCAGATTCGAAAAACAAAGGTATATTAGTAGTGTCTTGAGACGGGAATGCTAAAAAACCAACTCATTTTGTGATCTGATGTTTCCCTGGGGAGTTACACCCAAGTATATCTTAGAATTTGCAGAAAAACTGATTTCAACCAGAACATGTTACATTTGAACCAAAGCTCAAATTCGAAAAACAAACGTATATTAGTAGAGTCCTGGGTCGGGAATGCTAAAAAACTAACCCATTTTGTGATCTGATGTTTCCCTGGGGAGTTGCACCCAAGTATATCTTAGAATTTGCAGAAAAACTCAATTGAACCAGAACGTGTTACTTTTGAACCAAAGCTCAGATTCGAAAAACAAAGGTATATTAGTAGTGTCCTGAGTCGGGAATGCTAAAAAACCAACCCATTTTGTGATCTGATGTTTCCCTGGGGAGTTACACCCAAGTATATCTTAGAATTTGCAGAAAAACTGATTTCAACCAGAACATGTTACTTTTGAACCAAAGCTCAGATTCGAAAAACAAAGGTATATTAGTAGTGTCTTGAGACGGGAATGCTAAAAAACCAACCCATTTTGTGATCTGATGTTTCCCTGGGGAGTTACACCCAAGTATATCTTAGAATTTGCAGAAAAACTGATTTCAACCAGAACATGTTACATTTGAACCAAAGCTCAGATTCGAAAAACATAGGTATATTAGTAGTGTCTTGAGACGGGAATGCTAAAAAACCAACCCATTTTGTGATCTGATGTTTCCCTGGGGAGTTGCACCCAAGTATATCTTAGAATTTGCAGAAAAACTCAATTGAACCAAAACGTGTTACTTTTGAACCAAAGCTCAGATTCGAAAAACAAAGGTATATTAGTAGTGTCTTGAGACGGGAATGCTAAAAAACCAACCCATTTTGTGATCTGATGTTTCCCTGGGGAGTTACACCCAAGTATATCTTAGAATTTGCAGAAAAACTCAATTCAACCAGAACATGTTACTTTTGAACGAAAGCTCAAATTCGAAAAACAAACGTATATTAGTAGTGTCCTGGGTTGGGAATGCTAAAAAACCAACCCATTTTGTGATCTGATGTTTCCCTGGGAAGTTGCACCCAAGTATACCTTAGAATTTGCAGAAAAACTCAATTGAACCAGAACGTGTTACTTTTGAACCAAAGCTCAGATTCGAAAAACAAAGGTATATTAGTAGTGTCTTGAGACGGGAATGCTAAAAAACCAACCCATTTTGTGATCTGATGTTTCCCTGGGGAGTTACACCCAAGTATATCTTAGAATTTGCAGAAAAACTGATTTCAACCAGAACATGTTACTTTTGAACCAAAGCTCAAATTCGAAAAACAAACGTATATTAGTAGTGTCCTGGGTCGGGAATGCTAAAAAAACCAACCCATTTTGTGATCTGATGTTTCCCTGGAGAGTTACACCCAAGTATATCTTAGAATTTGCAGAAAAACTGATTTCAACCAGAACATGTTACATTTGAACCAAAGCTCAAATTCGAAAAACAAACGTATATTAGTAGAGTCCTGGGTCGGGAATGCTAAAAAACTAACCCATTTTGTGATCTGATGTTT
This sequence comes from Thamnophis sirtalis, assembly GCF_051295495.1. Classification (NCBI taxonomy): domain Eukaryota; kingdom Metazoa; phylum Chordata; class Lepidosauria; order Squamata; family Natricidae; genus Thamnophis; species Thamnophis sirtalis. The sequence goes on along the minus strand of NW_028261419.1, from coordinate 59,277 downwards.
ACCTGGGGAGTTGCACCCAAGTATATCTTAGAATTTGCAGAAAAACTCAATTGAACCAGAACGTGTTACTTTTGAACCAAAGCTCAGATTCGAAAAACAAAGGTATATTAGTAGTGTCTTGAGACGGGAATGCTAAAAAACCAACCCATTTTGTGATCTGATGTTTCCCTGGGGAGTTGCACCCAAGTATATCTTAGAATTTGCAGAAAAACTCAATTGAACCAGAACGTGTTACTTTTGAACCAAAGCTCAGATTCGAAAAACAAAGGTATATTAGTAGTGTCCTGGGTTGGGAATGCTAAAAAACCAACCCATTTTGTGATCTGATGTTTACCTGGGGAGTTGCACCCAAGTATATCTTAGAATTTGCAGAAAAACTCAATTGAACCAGAACATGTTACTTTTGAACCAAAGCTCAGATTCGAAAAACAAAGGTATATTAGTAGTGTCTTGAGACGGGAATGCTAAAAAACCAACCCATTTTGTGATCTGATGTTTCCCTGGGGAGTTACACCCAAGTATATCTTAGAATTTGCAGAAAAACTGATTTCAACCAGAACATGTTACATTTGAACCAAAGCTCAAATTCGAAAAACAAACGTATATTAGTAGAGTCCTGGGTCGGGAATGCTAAAAAACTAACCCATTTTGTGATCTGATGTTTCCCTGGGGAGTTGCACCCAAGTATATCTTAGAATTTGCAGAAAAACTCAATTGAACCAGAACGTGTTACTTTTGAACCAAAGCTCAGATTCGAAAAACAAAGGTATATTAGTAGTGTCCTGAGTCGGGAATGCTAAAAAACCAACCCATTTTGTGATCTGATGTTTCCCTGGGGAGTTACACCCAAGTATATCTTAGAATTTGCAGAAAAACTGATTTCAACCAGAACATGTTACTTTTGAACCAAAGCTCAGATTCGAAAAACAAAGGTATATTAGTAGTGTCTTGAGACGGGAATGCTAAAAAACCAACCCATTTTGTGATCTGATGTTTCCCTGGGGAGTTACACCCAAGTATATCTTAGAATTTGCAGAAAAACTGATTTCAACCAGAACATGTTACTTTTGAACCAAAGCTCAAATTCGAAAAACAAACGTATATTAGTAGTGTCCTGGGTCAGGAATGCTAAAAAAACCAACCCATTTTGTGATCTGATGTTTCCCTGGAGAGTTACACCCAAGTATATCTTAGAATTTGCAGAAAAACTGATTTCAACCAGAACATGTTACATTTGAACCAAAGCTCAAATTCGAAAAACAAACGTATATTAGTAGAGTCCTGGGTCGGGAATGCTAAAAAACCAACCCATTTTGTGATCTGATGTTTCCCTGGGGAGTTGCACCCAAGTATATCTTAGAATTTGCAGAAAAACTCAATTGAACCAGAACGTGTTACTTTTGAACCAAAGCTCAGATTCGAAAAACAAAGGTATATTAGTAGTGTCCTGAGTCGGGAATGCTAAAAAACCAACCCATTTTGTGATCTGATGTTTCCCTGGGGAGTTACACCCAAGTATATCTTAGAATTTGCAGAAAAACTCAATTCAACCAGAACATGTTACTTTTGAACGAAAGCTCAAATTCGAAAAACAAACGTATATTAGTAGTGTCCTGGGTTGGGAATGCTAAAAAACCAACCCATTTTGTGATCTGATGTTTCCCTGGGAAGTTGCACCCAAGTATACCTTAGAATTTGCAGAAAAACTCAATTGAACCAGAACGTGTTACTTTTGAACCAAAGCTCAGATTCGAAAAACAAAGGTATATTAGTAGTGTCTTGAGACGGGAATGCTAAAAAACCAACCCATTTTGTGATCTGATGTTTCCCTGGGGAGTTGCACCCAAGTATATCTTAGAATTTGCAGAAAAACTCAATTGAACCAGAACGTGTTACTTTTGAACCAAAGCTCAGATTCGAAAAACAAAGGTATATTAGTAGTGTCTTGAGACGGGAATGCTAAAAAACCAACCCATTTTGTGATCTGATGTTTCCCTGGGGAGTTACACCCAAGTATATCTTAGAATTTGCAGAAAAACTGATTTCAACCAGAACATGTTACTTTTGAACCAAAGCTCAAATTCGAAAAACAAACGTATATTAGTAGTGTCCTGGGTCAGGAATGCTAAAAAAACCAACCGATTTTGTGATCTGATGTTTCCCTGGAGAGTTACACCCAAGTATATCTTAGAATTTGCAGAAAAACTGATTTCAACCAGAACATGTTACATTTGAACCAAAGCTCAAATTCGAAAAACAAACGTATATTAGTAGAGTCCTGGGTCGGGAATGCTAAAAAACCAACCCATTTTGTGATCTGATGTTTCCCTGGGGAGTTGCACCCAAGTATATCTTAGAATTTGCAGAAAAACTCAATTGAACCAGAACGTGTTACTTTTGAACCAAAGCTCAGATTCGAAAAAAAAAGGTATATTAGTAGTGTCTTGAGACGGGAATGCTAAAAAACCAACCCATTTTGTGATCTGATGTTTCCCTGGGGAGTTACACCCAAGTATATCTTAGAATTTGCAGAAAAACTGATTTCAACCATAACATGTTACTTTTGAACCAAAGCTCAAATTCGAAAAACAAACGTATATTAGTAGAGTCCTGGGTCGGGAATGCTAAAAAACTAACCCATTTTGTGATCTGATGTTTCCCTGGGGAGTTGCACCCAAGTATATCTTAGAATTTGCAGAAAAACTCAATTGAACCAGAACGTGTTACTTTTGAACCAAAGCTCAGATTCGAAAAACAAAGGTATATTAGTAGTGTCCTGGGTTGGGAATGCTAAAAAACCAACCCATTTTGTGATCTGATGTTTCCCTGGGGAGTTACACCCAAGTATATCTTAGAATTTGCAGAAAAACTGATTTCAACCAGAACATGTTACTTTTGAACCAAAGCTCAGATTCGAAAAACAAAGGTATATTAGTAGTGTCTTGAGACGGGAATGCTAAAAAACCAACCCATTTTGTGATCTGATGTTTCCCTGGGGAGTTACACCCAAGTATATCTTAGAATTTGCAGAAAAACTGATTTCAACCAGAACATGTTACTTTTGAACCAAAGCTCAAATTCGAAAAACAAACGTATATTAGTAGTGTCCTGGGTCAGGAATGCTAAAAAAACCAACCGATTTTGTGATCTGATGTTTCCCTGGAGAGTTACACCCAAGTATATCTTAGAATTTGCAGAAAAACTGATTTCAACCAGAACATGTTACATTTGAACCAAAGCTCAAATTCGAAAAACAAACGTATATTAGTAGAGTCCTGGGTCGGGAATGCTAAAAAACCAACCCATTTTGTTATCTGATGTTTCCCTGGGGAGTTGCACCCAAGTATATCTTAGAATTTGCAGAAAAACTCAATTGAACCAGAACGTGTTACTTTTGAACCAAAGCTCAGATTCGAAAAACAAAGGTATATTAGTAGTGTCCTGAGTCGGGAATGCTAAAAAACCAACCCATTTTGTGATCTGATGTTTCCCTGGGGAGTTACACCCAAGTATATCTTAGAATTTGCAGAAAAACTCAATTCAACCAGAACATGTTACTTTTGAACGAAAGCTCAAATTCGAAAAACAAACGTATATTAGTAGTGTCCTGGGTTGGGAATGCTAAAAAACCAACCCATTTTGTGATCTGATGTTTCCCTGGGAAGTTGCACCCAAGTATACCTTAGAATTTGCAGAAAAACTCAATTGAACCAGAACGTGTTACTTTTGAACCAAAGCTCAGATTCGAAAAACAAAGGTATATTAGTAGTGTCTTGAGACGGGAATGCTAAAAAACCAACCCATTTTGTGATCTGATGTTTCCCTGGGGAGTTACACCCAAGTATATCTTAGAATTTGCAGAAAAACTGATTTCAACCAGAACATGTTACTTTTGAACCAAAGCTCAAATTCGAAAAACAAACGTATATTAGTAGTGTCCTGGGTCGGGAATGCTAAAAAAACCAACCCATTTTGTGATCTGATGTTTCCCTGGAGAGTTACACCCAAGTATATCTTAGAATTTGCAGAAAAACTGATTTCAACCAGAACATGTTACATTTGAACCAAAGCTCAAATTCGAAAAACAAACGTATATTAGTAGAGACCTGGGTCGGGAATGCTAAAAAACTAACCCATTTTGTGATCTGATGTTTACCTGGGGAGTTGCACCCAAGTATATCTTAGAATTTGCAGAAAAACTCAATTGAACCAGAACGTGTTACTTTTGAACCAAAGCTCAGATTCGAAAAACAAAGGTATATTAGTAGTGTCTTGAGACGGGAATGCTAAAAAACCAACCCATTTTGTGATCTGATGTTTCCCTGGGGAGTTACACCCAAGTATATCTTAGAATTTGCAGAAAAACTGATTTCAACCATAACATGTTACTTTTGAACCAAAGCTCAAATTCGAAAAACAAACGTATATTAGTAGAGTCCTGGGTCGGGAATGCTAAAAAACTAACCCATTTTGTGATCTGATGTTTCCCTGGGGAGTTGCACCCAAGTATATCTTAGAATTTGCAGAAAAACTCAATTGAACCAGAACGTGTTACTTTTGAACCAAAGCTCAGATTCGAAAAACAAAGGTATATTAGTAGTGTCCTGAGTCGGGAATGCTAAAAAACCAACCCATTTTGTGATCTGATGTTTCCCTGGGGAGTTACACCCAAGTATATCTTAGAATTTGCAGAAAAACTGATTTCAACCAGAACATGTTACTTTTGAACCAAAGCTCAGATTCGAAAAACAAAGGTATATTAGTAGTGTCTTGAGACGGGAATGCTAAAAAACCAACCCATTTTGTGATCTGATGTTTCCCTGGGGAGTTACACCCAAGTATATCTTAGAATTTGCAGAAAAACTGATTTCAACCAGAACATGTTACTTTTGAACCAAAGCTCAAATTCGAAAAACAAACGTATATTAGTAGTGTCCTGGGTCAGGAATGCTAAAAAAACCAACCCATTTTGTGATCTGATGTTTCCCTGGAGAGTTACACCCAAGTATATCTTAGAATTTGCAGAAAAACTGATTTCAACCAGAACATGTTACATTTGAACCAAAGCTCAAATTCGAAAAACAAACGTATATTAGTAGAGTCCTGGGTCGGGAATGCTAAAAAACCAACCCATTTTGTGATCTGATGTTTCCCTGGGGAGTTGCACCCAAGTATATCTTAGAATTTGCAGAAAAACTCAATTGAACCAGAACGTGTTACTTTTGAACCAAAGCTCAGATTCGAAAAACAAAGGTATATTAGTAGTGTCCTGAGTCGGGAATGCTAAAAAACCAACCCATTTTGTGATCTGATGTTTCCCTGGGGAGTTACACCCAAGTATATCTTAGAATTTGCAGAAAAACTCAATTCAACCAGAACATGTTACTTTTGAACGAAAGCTCAAATTCGAAAAACAAACGTATATTAGTAGTGTCCTGGGTTGGGAATGCTAAAAAACCAACCCATTTTGTGATCTGATGTTTCCCTGGGAAGTTGCACCCAAGTATACCTTAGAATTTGCAGAAAAACTCAATTGAACCAGAACGTGTTACTTTTGAACCAAAGCTCAGATTCGAAAAACAAAGGTATATTAGTAGTGTCTTGAGACGGGAATGCTAAAAAACCAACCCATTTTGTGATCTGATGTTTCCCTGGGGAGTTGCACCCAAGTATATCTTAGAATTTGCAGAAAAACTCAATTGAACCAGAACGTGTTACTTTTGAACCAAAGCTCAGATTCGAAAAACAAAGGTATATTAGTAGTGTCTTGAGACGGGAATGCTAAAAAACCAACCCATTTTGTGATCTGATGTTTCCCTGGGGAGTTACACCCAAGTATATCTTAGAATTTGCAGAAAAACTGATTTCAACCAGAACATGTTACTTTTGAACCAAAGCTCAAATTCGAAAAACAAACGTATATTAGTAGTGTCCTGGGTCAGGAATGCTAAAAAAACCAACCGATTTTGTGATCTGATGTTTCCCTGGAGAGTTACACCCAAGTATATCTTAGAATTTGCAGAAAAACTGATTTCAACCAGAACATGTTACATTTGAACCAAAGCTCAAATTCGAAAAACAAACGTATATTAGTAGAGTCCTGGGTCGGGAATGCTAAAAAACCAACCCATTTTGTGATCTGATGTTTCCCTGGGGAGTTGCACCCAAGTATATCTTAGAATTTGCAGAAAAACTCAATTGAACCAGAACGTGTTACTTTTGAACCAAAGCTCAGATTCGAAAAAAAAAGGTATATTAGTAGTGTCTTGAGACGGGAATGCTAAAAAACCAACCCATTTTGTGATCTGATGTTTCCCTGGGGAGTTACACCCAAGTATATCTTAGAATTTGCAGAAAAACTGATTTCAACCATAACATGTTACTTTTGAACCAAAGCTCAAATTCGAAAAACAAACGTATATTAGTAGAGTCCTGGGTCGGGAATGCTAAAAAACTAACCCATTTTGTGATCTGATGTTTCCCTGGGGAGTTGCACCCAAGTATATCTTAGAATTTGCAGAAAAACTCAATTGAACCAGAACGTGTTACTTTTGAACCAAAGCTCAGATTCGAAAAACAAAGGTATATTAGTAGTGTCCTGGGTTGGGAATGCTAAAAAACCAACCCATTTTGTGATCTGATGTTTCCCTGGGGAGTTACACCCAAGTATATCTTAGAATTTGCAGAAAAACTGATTTCAACCAGAACATGTTACTTTTGAACCAAAGCTCAGATTCGAAAAACAAAGGTATATTAGTAGTGTCTTGAGACGGGAATGCTAAAAAACCAACCCATTTTGTGATCTGATGTTTCCCTGGGGAGTTACACCCAAGTATATCTTAGAATTTGCAGAAAAACTGATTTCAACCAGAACATGTTACTTTTGAACCAAAGCTCAAATTCGAAAAACAAACGTATATTAGTAGTGTCCTGGGTCAGGAATGCTAAAAAAACCAACCGATTTTGTGATCTGATGTTTCCCTGGAGAGTTACACCCAAGTATATCTTAGAATTTGCAGAAAAACTGATTTCAACCAGAACATGTTACATTTGAACCAAAGCTCAAATTCGAAAAACAAACGTATATTAGTAGAGTCCTGGGTCGGGAATGCTAAAAAACCAACCCATTTTGTTATCTGATGTTTCCCTGGGGAGTTGCACCCAAGTATATCTTAGAATTTGCAGAAAAACTCAATTGAACCAGAACGTGTTACTTTTGAACCAAAGCTCAGATTCGAAAAACAAAGGTATATTAGTAGTGTCCTGAGTCGGGAATGCTAAAAAACCAACCCATTTTGTGATCTGATGTTTCCCTGGGGAGTTACACCCAAGTATATCTTAGAATTTGCAGAAAAACTCAATTCAACCAGAACATGTTACTTTTGAACGAAAGCTCAAATTCGAAAAACAAACGTATATTAGTAGTGTCCTGGGTTGGGAATGCTAAAAAACCAACCCATTTTGTGATCTGATGTTTCCCTGGGAAGTTGCACCCAAGTATACCTTAGAATTTGCAGAAAAACTCAATTGAACCAGAACGTGTTACTTTTGAACCAAAGCTCAGATTCGAAAAACAAAGGTATATTAGTAGTGTCTTGAGACGGGAATGCTAAAAAACCAACCCATTTTGTGATCTGATGTTTCCCTGGGGAGTTACACCCAAGTATATCTTAGAATTTGCAGAAAAACTGATTTCAACCAGAACATGTTACTTTTGAACCAAAGCTCAAATTCGAAAAACAAACGTATATTAGTAGTGTCCTGGGTCGGGAATGCTAAAAAAACCAACCCATTTTGTGATCTGATGTTTCCCTGGAGAGTTACACCCAAGTATATCTTAGAATTTGCAGAAAAACTGATTTCAACCAGAACATGTTACATTTGAACCAAAGCTCAAATTCGAAAAACAAACGTATATTAGTAGAGACCTGGGTCGGGAATGCTAAAAAACTAACCCATTTTGTGATCTGATGTTTACCTGGGGAGTTGCACCCAAGTATATCTTAGAATTTGCAGAAAAACTCAATTGAACCAGAACGTGTTACTTTTGAACCAAAGCTCAGATTCGAAAAACAAAGGTATATTAGTAGTGTCTTGAGACGGGAATGCTAAAAAACCAACCCATTTTGTGATCTGATGTTTCCCTGGGGAGTTACACCCAAGTATATCTTAGAATTTGCAGAAAAACTGATTTCAACCATAACATGTTACTTTTGAACCAAAGCTCAAATTCGAAAAACAAACGTATATTAGTAGAGTCCTGGGTCGGGAATGCTAAAAAACTAACCCATTTTGTGATCTGATGTTTCCCTGGGGAGTTGCACCCAAGTATATCTTAGAATTTGCAGAAAAACTCAATTGAACCAGAACTTGTTACTTTTGAACCAAAGCTCAGATTCGAAAAACAAAGGTATATTAGTAGTGTCCTGGGTTGGGAATGCTAAAAAACCAACCCATTTTGTGATCTGATGTTTCCCTGGGGAGTTACACCCAAGTATATCTTAGAATTTGCAGAAAAACTGATTTCAACCAGAACATGTTACTTTTGAACCAAAGCTCAGATTCGAAAAACAAAGGTATATTAGTAGTGTCTTGAGACGGGAATGCTAAAAAACTAACCCATTTTGTGATCTGATGTTTCCCTGGGGAGTTGCACCCAAGCATATCTTAGAATTTGCAGAAAAACTCAATTGAACCAGAACGTGTTACTTTTGAACCAAAGCTCAGATTCGAAAAACAAAGGTATATTAGTAGTGTCCTGAGTCGGGAATGCTAAAAAACCAACCCATTTTGTGATCTGATGTTTCCCTGGGGAGTTACACCCAAGTATATCTTAGAATTTGCAGAAAAACTGATTTCAACCAGAACATGTTACTTTTGAACCAAAGCTCAAATTCGAAAAACAAACGTATATTAGTAGTGTCCTGGGTTGGGAATGCTAAAAAACCAACCCATTTTGTGATCTGATGTTTCCCTGGGGAGTTGCACCCAAGTATATCTTAGAATTTGCAGAAAAACTCAATTGAACCAGAACGTGTTACTTTTGAACCAAAGCTCAGATTCGAAAAACAAAGGTATATTAGTAGTGTCTTGAGACGGGAATGCTAAAAAACCAACCCATTTTGTGATCTGATGTTTCCCTGGGGAGTTGCACCCAATTATATCTTAGAATTTGCAGAAAAACTCAATTGAACCAGAACGTGTTACTTTTGAACCAAAGCTCAGATTCGAAAAACAAAGGTATATTAGTAGTGTCTTGAGACGGGAATGCTAAAAAACCAACCCATTTTGTGATCTGATGTTTCCCTGGGGAGTTACACCCAAGTATATCTTAGAATTTGCAGAAAAACTGATTTCAACCAGAACATGTTACTTTTGAACCAAAGCTCAAATTCGAAAAACAAACGTAAATTAGTAGTGTCCTGGGTCAGGAATGCTAAAAAAACCAACCCATTTTGTGATCTGATGTTTCCCTGGAGAGTTACACCCAAGTATATCTTAGAATTTGCAGAAAAACTGATTTCAACCAGAACATGTTACATTTGAACCAAAGCTCAAATTCGAAAAACAAACGTATATTAGTAGAGTCCTGGGTCGGGAATGCTAAAAAACTAACCCATTTTGTGATCTGATGTTTCCCTGGGGAGTTGGACCCAAGTATATCTTAGAATTTGCAGAAAAACTCAATTGAACCAGAACGTGTTACTTTTGAACCAAAGCTCAGATTCGAAAAACAAAGGTATATTAGTAGTGTCCTGAGTCGGGAATGCTAAAAAACCAACCCATTTTGTGATCTGATGTTTCCCTGGGGAGTTACACCCAAGTATATCTTAGAATTTGCAGAAAAACTGATGTCAACCAGAACATGTTACTTTTGAACCAAAGCTCAAATTCGAAAAACAAACGTATATTAGTAGTGTCCTGGGTTGGGAATGCTAAAAAACCAACCCATTTTGTGATCTGATGTTTCCCTGGGGAGTTGCACCCAAGTATATCTTAGAATTTGCAGAAAAACTGATTTCAACCATAACATGTTACTTTTGAACCAAAGCTCAAATTCGAAAAACAAACGTATATTAGTAGAGTCCTGGGTCGGGAATGCTAAAAAACTAACCCATTTTGTGATCTGATGTTTCCCTGGGGAGTTGCACCCAAGTATATCTTAGAATTTGCAGAAAAACTCAATTGAACCAGAACGTGTTACTTTTGAACCAAAGCTCAGATTCGAAAAACAAAGGTATATTAGTAGTGTCCTGGGTTGGGAATGCTAAAAAACCAACCCATTTTGTGATCTGATGTTTCCCTGGGGAGTTACACCCAAGTGTATCTTAGAATTTGCAGAAAAACTGATTTCAACCAGAACATGTTACTTTTGAACCAAAGCTCAGATTCGAAAAACAAAGGTATATTAGTAGTGTCTTGAGACGGGAATGCTAAAAAACTAACCCATTTTGTGATCTGATGTTTCCCTGGGGAGTTGCACCCAAGTATATCTTAGAATTTGCAGAAAAACTCAATTGAACCAGAACGTGTTACTTTTGAACCAAAGCTCAGATTCGAAAAACAAAGGTATATTAGTAGTGTCCTGAGTCGGGAATGCTAAAAAACCAACCCATTTTGTGATCTGATGTTTCCCTGGGGAGTTACACCCAAGTATATCTTAGAATTTGCAGAAAAACTGATTTCAACCAGAACATGTTACTTTTGAACCAAAGCTCAAATTCGAAAAACAAACGTATATTAGTAGTGTCCTGGGTTGGGAATGCTAAAAAACCAACCCATTTTGTGATCTGATGTTTCCCTGGGGAGTTGCACCCAAGTATATCTTAGAATTTGCAGAAAAACTCAATTGAACCAGAACGTGTTACTTTTGAACCAAAGCTCAGATTCGAAAAACAAAGGTATATTAGTAGTGTCTTGAGACGGGAATGCTAAAAAACCAACCCATTTTGTGATCTGATGTTTCCCTGGGGAGTTGCACCCAATTATATCTTAGAATTTGCAGAAAAACTCAATTGAACCAGAACGTGTTACTTTTGAACCAAAGCTCAGATTCGAAAAACAAAGGTATATTAGTAGTGTCTTGAGACGGGAATGCTAAAAAACCAACCCATTTTGTGATCTGATGTTTCCCTGGGGAGTTACACCCAAGTATATCTTAGAATTTGCAGAAAAACTGATTTCAACCAGAACATGTTACTTTTGAACCAAAGCTCAAATTCGAAAAACAAACGTATATTAGTAGTGTCCTGGGTCAGGAATGCTAAAAAAACCAACCCATTTTGTGATCTGATGTTTCCCTGGAGAGTTACACCCAAGTATATCTTAGAATTTGCAGAAAAACTGATTTCAACCAGAACATGTTACATTTGAACCAAAGCTCAAATTTGAAAAACAAACGTATATTAGTAGAGTCCTGGGTCGGGAATGCTAAAAAACCAACCCATTTTGTGATCTGATGTTTCCCTGGGGAGTTGCACCCAAGTATATCTTAGAATTTGCAGAAAAACTCAATTGAACCAGAACGTGTTACTTTTGAACCAAAGCTCAGATTCGAAAAACAAAGGTATATTAGTAGTGTCCTGAGTCGGGAATGCTAAAAAACCAACCCATTTTGTGATCTGATGTTTCCCTGGGGAGTTACACCCAAGTATATCTTAGAATTTGCAGAAAAACTCAATTCAACCAGAACATGTTACTTTTGAACCAAAGCTCAAATTCGAAAAACAAACGTATATTAGTAGTGTCCTGGGTTGGGAATGCTAAAAAACCAACCCATTTTGTGATCTGATGTTTCCCTGGGGAGTTGCACCCAAGTATACCTTAGAATTTGCAGAAAAACTCAATTGAACCAGAACGTGTTACTTTTGAACCAAAGCTCAGATTCGAAAAACAAAGGTATATTAGTAGTGTCTTGAGACGGGAATGCTAAAAAACCAACCCATTTTGTGATCTGATGTTTCCCTGGGGAGTTACACCCAAGTATATCTTAGAATTTGCAGAAAAACTGATTTCAACCAGAACATGTTACTTTTGAACCAAAGCTCAAATTCGAAAAACAAATGTATATTAGTAGTGTCCTGGGTCGGGAATGCTAAAAAAACCAACCCATTTTGTGATCTGATGTTTCCCTGGAGAGTTACACCCAAGTATATCTTAGAATTTGCAGAAAAACTGATTTCAACCAGAACATGTTACATTTGAACCAAAGCTCAAATTCGAAAAACAAACGTATATTAGTAGAGTCCTGGGTCGGGAATGCTAAAAAACTAACCCATTTTGTGATCTGATGTTTCCCTGGGGAGTTGCACCCAAGTATATCTTAGAATTTGCAGAAAAACTCAATTGAACCAGAACGTGTTACTTTTGAACCAAAGCTCAGATTCGAAAAACAAAGGTATATTAGTAGTGTCCTGAGTCGGGAATGCTAAAAAACCAACCCATTTTGTGATCTGATGTTTCCCTGGGGAGTTACACCCAAGTATATCTTAGAATTTGCAGAAAAACTGATTTCAACCAGAACATGTTACTTTTGAACCAAAGCTCAAATTCGAAAAACAAACGTATATTAGTAGTGTCCTGGGTTGGGAATGCTAAAAAACCAACCCATTTTGTGATCTGATGTTTCCCTGGGGAGTTGCACCCAAGTATATCTTAGAATTTGCAGAAAAACTGATTTCAACCATAACATGTTACTTTTGAACCAAAGCTCAAATTCGAAAAACAAACGTATATTAGTAGAGTCCTGGGTCGGGAATGCTAAAAAACTAACCCATTTTGTGATCTGATGTTTCCCTGGGGAGTTGCACCCAAGTATATCTTAGAATTTGCAGAAAAACTCAATTGAACCAGAACGTGTTACTTTTGAACCAAAGCTCAGATTCGAAAAACAAAGGTATATTAGTAGTGTCCTGGGTTGGGAATGCTAAAAAACCAACCCATTTTGTGATCTGATGTTTCCCTGGGGAGTTACACCCAAGTGTATCTTAGAATTTGCAGAAAAACTGATTTCAACCAGAACATGTTACTTTTGAACCAAAGCTCAGATTCGAAAAACAAAGGTATATTAGTAGTGTCTTGAGACGGGAATGCTAAAAAACCAACCCATTTTGTGATCTGATGTTTCCCTGGGGAGTTGCACCCAAGTATATCTTAGAATTTGCAGAAAAACTCAATTGAACCAGAACGTGTTACTTTTGAACCAAAGCTCAGATTCGAAAAACAAAGGTATATTAGTAGTGTCCTGAGTCGGGAATGCTAAAAAACCAACCCATTTTGTGATCTGATGTTTCCCTGGGTAGTTACACCCAAGTATATCTTAGAATTTGCAGAAAAACTCAATTCAACCAGAACATGTTACTTTTGAACCAAAGCTCAAATTCGAAAAACAAACGTATATTAGTAGTGTCCTGGGTTGGGAATGCTAAAAAACCAACCCATTTTGTGATCTGATGTTTCCCTGGGGAGTTGCACCCAAGTATACCTTAGAATTTGCAGAAAAACTCAATTGAACCAGAACGTGTTACTTTTGAACCAAAGCTCAGATTCGAAAAACAAAGGTATATTAGTAGTGTCTTGAGACGGGAATGCTAAAAAACCAACCCATTTTGTGATCTGATGTTTCCCTGGGGAGTTACACCCAAGTATATCTTAGAATTTGCAGAAAAACTGATTTCAACCAGAACATGTTACTTTTGAACCAAAGCTCAAATTCGAAAAACAAACGTATATTAGTAGTGTCCTGGGTCGGGAATGCTAAAAAAACCAACCCATTTTGTGATCTGATGTTTCCCTGGAGAGTTACACCCAAGTATATCTTAGAATTTGCAGAAAAACTGATTTCAACCAGAACATGTTACATTTGAACCAAAGCTCAAATTTGAAAAACAAACGTATATTAGTAGAGTCCTGGGTCGGGAATGCTAAAAAACCAACCCATTTTGTGATCTGATGTTTCCCTGGGGAGTTGCACCCAAGTATATCTTAGAATTTGCAGAAAAACTCAATTGAACCAGAACGTGTTACTTTTGAACCAAAGCTCAGATTCGAAAAACAAAGGTATATTAGTAGTGTCCTGAGTCGGGAATGCTAAAAAACCAACCCATTTTGTGATCTGATGTTTCCCTGGGGAGTTACACCCAAGTATATCTTAGAATTTGCAGAAAAACTCAATTCAACCAGAACATGTTACTTTTGAACCAAAGCTCAAATTCGAAAAACAAACGTATATTAGTAGTGTCCTGGGTTGGGAATGCTAAAAAACCAACCCATTTTGTGATCTGATGTTTCCCTGGGGAGTTGCACCCAAGTATACCTTAGAATTTGCAGAAAAACTCAATTGAACCAGAACGTGTTACTTTTGAACCAAAGCTCAGATTCGAAAAACAAAGGTATATTAGTAGTGTCTTGAGACGGGAATGCTAAAAAACCAACCCATTTTGTGATCTGATGTTTCCCTGGGGAGTTACACCCAAGTATATCTTAGAATTTGCAGAAAAACTGATTTCAACCAGAACATGTTACTTTTGAACCAAAGCTCAAATTCGAAAAACAAATGTATATTAGTAGTGTCCTGGGTCGGGAATGCTAAAAAAACCAACCCATTTTGTGATCTGATGTTTCCCTGGAGAGTTACACCCAAGTATATCTTAGAATTTGCAGAAAAACTGATTTCAACCAGAACATGTTACATTTGAACCAAAGCTCAAATTCGAAAAACAAACGTATATTAGTAGAGTCCTGGGTCGGGAATGCTAAAAAACTAACCCATTTTGTGATCTGATGTTTCCCTGGGGAGTTGCACCCAAGTATATCTTAGAATTTGCAGAAAAACTCAATTGAACCAGAACGTGTTACTTTTGAACCAAAGCTCAGATTCGAAAAACAAAGGTATATTAGTAGTGTCCTGAGTCGGGAATGCTAAAAAACCAACCCATTTTGTGATCTGATGTTTCCCTGGGGAGTTACACCCAAGTATATCTTAGAATTTGCAGAAAAACTGATTTCAACCAGAACATGTTACTTTTGAACCAAAGCTCAAATTCGAAAAACAAACGTATATTAGTAGTGTCCTGGGTTGGGAATGCTAAAAAACCAACCCATTTTGTGATCTGATGTTTCCCTGGGGAGTTGCACCCAAGTATATCTTAGAATTTGCAGAAAAACTGATTTCAACCATAACATGTTACTTTTGAACCAAAGCTCAAATTCGAAAAACAAACGTATATTAGTAGAGTCCTGGGTCGGGAATGCTAAAAAACTAACCCATTTTGTGATCTGATGTTTCCCTGGGGAGTTGCACCCAAGTATATCTTAGAATTTGCAGAAAAACTCAATTGAACCAGAACGTGTTACTTTTGAACCAAAGCTCAGATTCGAAAAACAAAGGTATATTAGTAGTGTCCTGGGTTGGGAATGCTAAAAAACCAACCCATTTTGTGATCTGATGTTTCCCTGGGGAGTTACACCCAAGTGTATCTTAGAATTTGCAGAAAAACTGATTTCAACCAGAACATGTTACTTTTGAACCAAAGCTCAGATTCGAAAAACAAAGGTATATTAGTAGTGTCTTGAGACGGGAATGCTAAAAAACCAACCCATTTTGTGATCTGATGTTTCCCTGGGGAGTTGCACCCAAGTATATCTTAGAATTTGCAGAAAAACTCAATTGAAC
Source organism: Thamnophis sirtalis (assembly GCF_051295495.1). NCBI lineage: Eukaryota > Metazoa > Chordata > Lepidosauria > Squamata > Natricidae > Thamnophis > Thamnophis sirtalis. Next base: position 43,604 of record NW_028261419.1, on the reverse strand, counting down.
CAGAACGTGTTACTTTTGAACCAAAGCTCAGATTCGAAAAACAAAGGTATATTAGTAGTGTCCTGAGTCGGGAATGCTAAAAAACCAACCCATTTTGTGATCTGATGTTTCCCTGGGTAGTTACACCCAAGTATATCTTAGAATTTGCAGAAAAACTCAATTCAACCAGAACATGTTACTTTTGAACCAAAGCTCAAATTCGAAAAACAAACGTATATTAGTAGTGTCCTGGGTTGGGAATGCTAAAAAACCAACCCATTTTGTGATCTGATGTTTCCCTGGGGAGTTGCACCCAAGTATACCTTAGAATTTGCAGAAAAACTCAATTGAACCAGAACGTGTTACTTTTGAACCAAAGCTCAGATTCGAAAAACAAAGGTATATTAGTAGTGTCTTGAGACGGGAATGCTAAAAAACCAACCCATTTTGTGATCTGATGTTTCCCTGGGGAGTTACACCCAAGTATATCTTAGAATTTGCAGAAAAACTCAATTCAACCAGAACATGTTACTTTTGAACCAAAGCTCAAATTCGAAAAACAAACGTATATTAGTAGTGTCCTGGGTCGGGAATGCTAAAAAAACCAACCCATTTTGTGATCTGATGTTTCCCTGGAGAGTTACACCCAAGTATATCTTAGAATTTGCAGAAAAACTGATTTCAACCAGAACATGTTACATTTGAACCAAAGCTCAAATTCGAAAAACAAACGTATATTAGTAGAGTCCTGGGTCGGGAATGCTAAAAAACTAACCCATTTTGTGATCTGATGTTTCCCTGGGGAGTTGCACCCAAGTATATCTTAGAATTTGCAGAAAAACTCAATTGAACCAGAACGTGTTACTTTTGAACCAAAGCTCAGATTCGAAAAACAAAGGTATATTAGTAGTGTCCTGAGTCGGGAATGCTAAAAAACCAACCCATTTTGTGATCTGATGTTTCCCTGGGGAGTTACACCCAAGTATATCTTAGAATTTGCAGAAAAACTGATTTCAACCAGAACATGTTACTTTTGAACCAAAGCTCAAATTCGAAAAACAAACGTATATTAGTAGTGTCCTGGGTTGGGAATGCTAAAAAACCAACCCATTTTGTGATCTGATGTTTCCCTGGGGAGTTGCACCCAAGTATATCTTAGAATTTGCAGAAAAACTCAATTGAACCAGAACGTGTTACTTTTGAACCAAAGCTCAGATTCGAAAAACAAAGGTATATTAGTAGTGTCTTGAGACGGGAATGCTAAAAAACCAACCCATTTTGTGATCTGATGTTTCCCTGGGGAGTTGCACCCAAGTATATCTTAGAATTTGCAGAAAAACTCAATTGAACCAGAACGTGTTACTTTTGAACCAAAGCTCAGATTCGAAAAACAAACGTATATTAGTAGTGTCCTGGGTCAGGAATGCTAAAAAAACCAACCCATTTTGTGATCTGATGTTTCCCTGGAGAGTTACACCCAAGTATATCTTAGAATTTGCAGAAAAACTGATTTCAACCAGAACATGTTACATTTGAACCAAAGCTCAAATTCGAAAAACAAACGTATATTAGTAGTGTCCTGGGTCGGGAATGCTAAAAAAACCAACCCATTTTGTGATCTGATGTTTCCCTGGAGAGTTACACCCAAGTATATCTTAGAATTTGCAGAAAAACTGATTTCAACCAGAACATGTTACATTTGAACCAAAGCTCAAATTCGAAAAACAAACGTATATTAGTAGAGTCCTGGGTCGGGAATGCTAAAAAACTAACCCATTTTGTGATCTGATGTTTCCCTGGGGAGTTGCACCCAAGTATATCTTAGAATTTGCAGAAAAACTCAATTGAACCAGAACGTGTTACTTTTGAACCAAAGCTCAGATTCGAAAAACAAAGGTATATTAGTAGTGTCCTGAGTCGGGAATGCTAAAAAACCAACCCATTTTGTGATCTGATGTTTCCCTGGGGAGTTACACCCAAGTATATCTTAGAATTTGCAGAAAAACTGATTTCAACCAGAACATGTTACTTTTGAACCAAAGCTCAAATTCGAAAAACAAACGTATATTAGTAGTGTCCTGGGTTGGGAATGCTAAAAAACCAACCCATTTTGTGATCTGATGTTTCCCTGGGGAGTTGCACCCAAGTATATCTTAGAATTTGCAGAAAAACTCAATTGAACCAGAACGTGTTACTTTTGAACCAAAGCTCAGATTCGAAAAACAAAGGTATATTAGTAGTGTCTTGAGACGGGAATGCTAAAAAACCAACCCATTTTGTGATCTGATGTTTCCCTGGGGAGTTGCACCCAAGTATATCTTAGAATTTGCAGAAAAACTCAATTGAACCAGAACGTGTTACTTTTGAACCAAAGCTCAGATTCGAAAAACAAAGGTATATTAGTAGTGTCTTGAGACGGGAATGCTAAAAAACCAACCCATTTTGTGATCTGATGTTTCCCTGGGGAAATACACCCAAGTATATCTTAGAATTTGCAGAAAAACTGATTTCAACCAGAACATGTTACTTTTGAACCAAAGCTGAAATTCGAAAAACAAACGTATATTAGTAGTGTCCTGGGTCAGGAATGCTAAAAAAACCAACCCATTTTGTGATCTGATGTTTCCCTGGAGAGTTACACCCAAGTATATCTTAGAATTTGCAGAAAAACTGATTTCAACCAGAACATGTTACATTTGAACCAAAGCTCAAATTCGAAAAACAAACGTATATTAGTAGAGTCCTGGGTCGGGAATGCTAAAAAACCAACCCATTTTGTGATCTGATGTTTCCCTGGGGAGTTGCACCCAAGTATATCTTAGAATTTGCAGAAAAACTCAATTGAACCAGAACGTGTTACTTTTGAACCAAAGCTCAGATTCGAAAAACAAAGGTATATTAGTAGTGTCCTGAGTCGGGAATGCTAAAAAACCAACCCATTTTGTGATCTGATGTTTCCCTGGGGAGTTACACCCAAGTATATCTTAGAATTTGCAGAAAAACTGATTTCAACCAGAATATGTTACTTTTGAGCCAAAGCTCAAATTCGAAAAACAAACGTATATTAGTAGAGTCCTGGGTCCGGAATGCTAAAAAACCAAACCATTTTGTGATCTGATGTTTCCCTGGGGAGTTACCCCCAAGTATATCTTAGAATTTGCAGAAAAACTGATTTCAACCAGAACATGTTACTTTTGAACCAAAGCTCAAATTCGAAAAACAAACGTATATTAGTAGTGTCCTGGGTTGGGAATGCTAAAAAACCAACCCATTTTGTGATCTGATGTTTCCCTGGGGAGTTGCACCCAAGTATATCTTAGAATTTGCAGAAAAACTCAATTGAACCAGAACGTGTTACTTTTGAACCAAAGCTCAGATTCGAAAAACAAAGGTATATTAGTAGTGTCTTGAGACGGGAATGCTAAAAAACCAACCCATTTTGTGATCTGATGTTTCCCTGGGGAGTTGCACCCAAGTATATCTTAGAATTTGCAGAAAAACTCAATTGAACCAGAACGTGTTACTTTTGAACCAAAGCTCAGATTCGAAAAACAAACGTATATTAGTAGTGTCCTGGGTCAGGAATGCTAAAAAAACCAACCCATTTTGTGATCTGATGTTTCCCTGGAGAGTTACACCCAAGTATATCTTAGAATTTGCAGAAAAACTGATTTCAACCAGAACATGTTACATTTGAACCAAAGCTCAAATTCGAAAAACAAACGTATATTAGTAGAGTCCTGGGTCGGGAATGCTAAAAAACCAACCCATTTTGTGATCTGATGTTTCCCTGGGGAGTTGCACCCAAGTATATCTTAGAATTTGCAGAAAAACTCAATTGAACCAGAACGTGTTACTTTTGAACCAAAGCTCAGATTCGAAAAACAAAGGTATATTAGTAGTGTCCTGGGTCAGGAATGCTAAAAAAACCAACCCATTTTGTGATCTGATGTTTCCCTGGAGAGTTACACCCAAGTATATCTTAGAATTTGCAGAAAAACTGATTTCAACCAGAACATGTTACATTTGAACCAAAGCTCAAATTCGAAAAACAAACGTATATTAGTAGTGTCCTGGGTCGGGAATGCTAAAAAAACCAACCCATTTTGTGATCTGATGTTTCCCTGGAGAGTTACACCCAAGTATATCTTAGAATTTGCAGAAAAACTGATTTCAACCAGAACATGTTACATTTGAACCAAAGCTCAAATTCGAAAAACAAACGTATATTAGTAGAGTCCTGGGTCGGGAATGCTAAAAAACTAACCCATTTTGTGATCTGATGTTTCCCTGGGGAGTTGCACCCAAGTATATCTTAGAATTTGCAGAAAAACTCAATTGAACCAGAACGTGTTACTTTTGAACCAAAGCTCAGATTCGAAAAACAAAGGTATATTAGTAGTGTCCTGAGTCGGGAATGCTAAAAAACCAACCCATTTTGTGATCTGATGTTTCCCTGGGGAGTTACACCCAAGTATATCTTAGAATTTGCAGAAAAACTGATTTCAACCAGAACATGTTACTTTTGAACCAAAGCTCAAATTCGAAAAACAAACGTATATTAGTAGTGTCCTGGGTTGGGAATGCTAAAAAACCAACCCATTTTGTGATCTGATGTTTCCCTGGGGAGTTGCACCCAAGTATATCTTAGAATTTGCAGAAAAACTCAATTGAACCAGAACGTGTTACTTTTGAACCAAAGCTCAGATTCGAAAAACAAAGGTATATTAGTAGTGTCTTGAGACGGGAATGCTAAAAAACCAACCCATTTTGTGATCTGATGTTTCCCTGGGGAGTTGCACCCAAGTATATCTTAGAATTTGCAGAAAAACTCAATTGAACCAGAACGTGTTACTTTTGAACCAAAGCTCAGATTCGAAAAACAAAGGTATATTAGTAGTGTCTTGAGACGGGAATGCTAAAAAACCAACCCATTTTGTGATCTGATGTTTCCCTGGGGAAATACACCCAAGTATATCTTAGAATTTGCAGAAAAACTGATTTCAACCAGAACATGTTACTTTTGAACCAAAGCTGAAATTCGAAAAACAAACGTATATTAGTAGTGTCCTGGGTCAGGAATGCTAAAAAAACCAACCCATTTTGTGATCTGATGTTTCCCTGGAGAGTTACACCCAAGTATATCTTAGAATTTGCAGAAAAACTGATTTCAACCAGAACATGTTACATTTGAACCAAAGCTCAAATTCGAAAAACAAACGTATATTAGTAGAGTCCTGGGTCGGGAATGCTAAAAAACCAACCCATTTTGTGATCTGATGTTTCCCTGGGGAGTTGCACCCAAGTATATCTTAGAATTTGCAGAAAAACTCAATTGAACCAGAACGTGTTACTTTTGAACCAAAGCTCAGATTCGAAAAACAAAGGTATATTAGTAGTGTCCTGAGTCGGGAATGCTAAAAAACCAACCCATTTTGTGATCTGATGTTTCCCTGGGGAGTTACACCCAAGTATATCTTAGAATTTGCAGAAAAACTGATTTCAACCAGAATATGTTACTTTTGAGCCAAAGCTCAAATTCGAAAAACAAACGTATATTAGTAGAGTCCTGGGTCCGGAATGCTAAAAAACCAAACCATTTTGTGATCTGATGTTTCCCTGGGGAGTTACACCCAAGTATATCTTAGAATTTGCAGAAAAACTCAATTCAACCAGAACATGTTACTTTTGAACCAAAGCTCAAATTCGAAAAACAAACGTATATTAGTAGTGTCCTGGGTTGGGAATGCTAAAAAACCAAACCATTTTGTGATCTGATGTTTCCCTGGGGAGTTGCACCCAAGTATATCTTAGAATTTGCAGAAAAACTCAATTGAACCAGAACGTGTTACTTTTGAACCAAAGCTCAGATTCGAAAAACAAAGGTATATTAGTAGTGTCTTGAGACGGGAATGCTAAAAAACCAACCCATTTTGTGATCTGATGTTTCCCTGGGGAGTTGCACCCAAGTATATCTTAGAATTTGCAGAAAAACTCAATTGAACCAGAACGTGTTACTTTTGAACCAAAGCTCAGATTCGAAAAACAAAGGTATATTAGTAGTGTCTTGAGACGGGAATGCTAAAAAACCAACCCATTTTGTGATCTGATGTTTCCCTGGGGAGTTACACCCAAGTATATCTTAGAATTTGCAGAAAAACTGATTTCAACCAGAACATGTTACTTTTGAACCAAAGCTCAAATTCGAAAAACAAACGTATATTAGTAGAGTCCTGGGTCGGGAATGCTAAAAAACTAACCCATTTTGTGATCTGATGTTTCCCTGGGGAGTTGCACCCAAGTATATCTTAGAATTTGCAGAAAAACTCAATTGAACCAGAACGTGTTACTTTTGAACCAAAGCTCAGATTCGAAAAACAAAGGTATATTAGTAGTGTCTTGAGACGGGAATGCTAAAAAACCAACCCATTTTGTGATCTGATGTTTCCCTGGGGAAATACACCCAAGTATATCTTAGAATTTGCAGAAAAACTGATTTCAACCAGAACATGTTACTTTTGAACCAAAGCTGAAATTCGAAAAACAAACGTATATTAGTAGTGTCCTGGGTCAGGAATGCTAAAAAAACCAACCCATTTTGTGATCTGATGTTTCCCTGGAGAGTTACACCCAAGTATATCTTAGAATTTGCAGAAAAACTGATTTCAACCAGAACATGTTACATTTGAACCAAAGCTCAAATTCGAAAAACAAACGTATATTAGTAGAGTCCTGGGTCGGGAATGCTAAAAAACCAACCCATTTTGTGATCTGATGTTTCCCTGGGGAGTTGCACCCAAGTATATCTTAGAATTTGCAGAAAAACTCAATTGAACCAGAACGTGTTACTTTTGAACCAAAGCTCAGATTCGAAAAACAAAGGTATATTAGTAGTGTCCTGAGTCGGGAATGCTAAAAAACCAACCCATTTTGTGATCTGATGTTTCCCTGGGGAGTTACACCCAAGTATATCTTAGAATTTGCAGAAAAACTGATTTCAACCAGAATATGTTACTTTTGAGCCAAAGCTCAAATTCGAAAAACAAACGTATATTAGTAGAGTCCTGGGTCCGGAATGCTAAAAAACCAAACCATTTTGTGATCTGATGTTTCCCTGGGGAGTTACACCCAAGTATATCTTAGAATTTGCAGAAAAACTCAATTCAACCAGAACATGTTACTTTTGAACCAAAGCTCAAATTCGAAAAACAAACGTATATTAGTAGTGTCCTGGGTTGGGAATGCTAAAAAACCAAACCATTTTGTGATCTGATGTTTCCCTGGGGAGTTGCACCCAAGTATATCTTAGAATTTGCAGAAAAACTCAATTGAACCAGAACGTGTTACTTTTGAACCAAAGCTCAGATTCGAAAAACAAAGGTATATTAGTAGTGTCTTGAGACGGGAATGCTAAAAAACCAACCCATTTTGTGATCTGATGTTTCCCTGGGGAGTTGCACCCAAGTATATCTTAGAATTTGCAGAAAAACTCAATTGAACCAGAACGTGTTACTTTTGAACCAAAGCTCAGATTCGAAAAACAAAGGTATATTAGTAGTGTCTTGAGACGGGAATGCTAAAAAACCAACCCATTTTGTGATCTGATGTTTCCCTGGGGAGTTACACCCAAGTATATCTTAGAATTTGCAGAAAAACTGATTTCAACCAGAACATGTTACTTTTGAACCAAAGCTCAAATTCGAAAAACAAACGTATATTAGTAGAGTCCTGGGTCGGGAATGCTAAAAAACTAACCCATTTTGTGATCTGATGTTTCCCTGGGGAGTTGCACCCAAGTATATCTTAGAATTTGCAGAAAAACTCAATTGAACCAGAACGTGTTACTTTTGAACCAAAGCTCAGATTCGAAAAACAAAGGTATATTAGTAGTGTCCTGAGTCGGGAATGCTAAAAAACCAACCCATTTTGTGATCTGATGTTTCCCTGGGGAGTTACACCCAAGTATATCTTAGAATTTGCAGAAAAACTGATTTCAACCAGAACATGTTACTTTTGAACCAAAGCTCAAATTCGAAAAACAAACGTATATTAGTAGTGTCCTGGGTTGGGAATGCTAAAAAACCAACCCATTTTGTGATCTGATGTTTCCCTGGGGAGTTGCACCCAAGTATATCTTAGAATTTGCAGAAAAACTCAATTGAACCAGAACGTGTTACTTTTGAACCAAAGCTCAGATTCGAAAAACAAAGGTATATTAGTAGTGTCTTGAGACGGGAATGCTAAAAAACCAACCCATTTTGTGATCTGATGTTTCCCTGGGGAGTTGCACCCAAGTATATCTTAGAATTTGCAGAAAAACTCAATTGAACCAGAACGTGTTACATTTGAACCAAAGCTCAAATTCGAAAAACAAACGTATATTAGTAGAGTCCTGGGTCGGGAATGCTAAAAAACCAACCCATTTTGTGATCTGATGTTTCCCTGGGGAGTTGCACCCAAGTATATCTTAGAATTTGCAGAAAAACTCAATTGAACCAGAACGTGTTACTTTTGAACCAAAGCTCAGATTCGAAAAACAAAGGTATATTAGTAGTGTCCTGAGTCGGGAATGCTAAAAAACCAACCCATTTTGTGATCTGATGTTTCCCTGGGGAGTTACACCCAAGTATATCTTAGAATTTGCAGAAAAACTGATTTCAACCAGAATATGTTACTTTTGAGCCAAAGCTCAAATTCGAAAAACAAACGTATATTAGTAGAGTCCTGGGTCCGGAATGCTAAAAAACCAAACCATTTTGTGATCTGATGTTTCCCTGGGGAGTTACACCCAAGTATATCTTAGAATTTGCAGAAAAACTCAATTCAACCAGAACATGTTACTTTTGAACCAAAGCTCAAATTCGAAAAACAAACGTATATTAGTAGTGTCCTGGGTTGGGAATGCTAAAAAACCAAACCATTTTGTGATCTGATGTTTCCCTGGGGAGTTGCACCCAAGTATATCTTAGAATTTGCAGAAAAACTCAATTGAACCAGAACGTGTTACTTTTGAACCAAAGCTCAGATTCGAAAAACAAAGGTATATTAGTAGTGTCTTGAGACGGGAATGCTAAAAAACCAACCCATTTTGTGATCTGATGTTTCCCTGGGGAGTTGCACCCAAGTATATCTTAGAATTTGCAGAAAAACTCAATTGAACCAGAACGTGTTACTTTTGAACCAAAGCTCAGATTCGAAAAACAAAGGTATATTAGTAGTGTCTTGAGACGGGAATGCTAAAAAACCAACCCATTTTGTGATCTGATGTTTCCCTGGGGAGTTACACCCAAGTATATCTTAGAATTTGCAGAAAAACTGATTTCAACCAGAACATGTTACTTTTGAACCAAAGCTCAAATTCGAAAAACAAACGTATATTAGTAGAGTCCTGGGTCGGGAATGCTAAAAAACTAACCCATTTTGTGATCTGATGTTTCCCTGGGGAGTTGCACCCAAGTATATCTTAGAATTTGCAGAAAAACTCAATTGAACCAGAACGTGTTACTTTTGAACCAAAGCTCAGATTCGAAAAACAAAGGTATATTAGTAGTGTCCTGAGTCGGGAATGCTAAAAAACCAACCCATTTTGTGATCTGATGTTTCCCTGGGGAGTTACACCCAAGTATATCTTAGAATTTGCAGAAAAACTGATTTCAACCAGAACATGTTACTTTTGAACCAAAGCTCAAATTCGAAAAACAAACGTATATTAGTAGTGTCCTGGGTTGGGAATGCTAAAAAACCAACCCATTTTGTGATCTGATGTTTCCCTGGGGAGTTGCACCCAAGTATATCTTAGAATTTGCAGAAAAACTCAATTGAACCAGAACGTGTTACTTTTGAACCAAAGCTCAGATTCGAAAAACAAAGGTATATTAGTAGTGTCTTGAGACGGGAATGCTAAAAAACCAACCCATTTTGTGATCTGATGTTTCCCTGGGGAGTTGCACCCAAGTATATCTTAGAATTTGCAGAAAAACTCAATTGAACCAGAACGTGTTACTTTTGAACCAAAGCTCAGATTCGAAAAACAAAGGTATATTAGTAGTGTCTTGAGACGGGAATGCTAAAAAACCAACCCATTTTGTGATCTGATGTTTCCCTGGGGAGTTACACCCAAGTATATCTTAGAATTTGCAGAAAAACTGATTTCAACCAGAACATGTTACTTTTGAACCAAAGCTGAAATTCGAAAAACAAACGTATATTAGTAGTGTCCTGGGTCAGGAATGCTAAAAAAACCAACCCATTTTGTGATCTGATGTTTCCCTGGAGAGTTACACCCAAGTATATCTTAGAATTTGCAGAAAAACTGATTTCAACCAGAACATGTTACATTTGAACCAAAGCTCAAATTCGAAAAACAAACGTATATTAGTAGAGTCCTGGGTCGGGAATGCTAAAAAACCAACCCATTTTGTGATCTGATGTTTCCCTGGGGAGTTGCACCCAAGTATATCTTAGAATTTGCAGAAAAACTCAATTGAACCAGAACGTGTTACTTTTGAACCAAAGCTCAGATTCGAAAAACAAAGGTATATTAGTAGTGTCCTAGGTCAGGAATGCTAAAAAAACCAACCCATTTTGTGATCTGATGTTTCCCTGGAGAGTTACACCCAAGTATATCTTAGAATTTGCAGAAAAACTGATTTCAACCAGAACATGTTACATTTGAACCAAAGCTCAAATTCGAAAAACAAACGTATATTAGTAGAGTCCTGGGTCGGGAATGCTAAAAAACCAACCCATTTTGTGATCTGATGTTTCCCTGGGGAGTTGCACCCAAGTATATCTTAGAATTTGCAGAAAAACTCAATTGAACCAGAACGTGTTACTTTTGAACCAAAGCTCAGATTCGAAAAACAAAGGTATATTAGTAGTGTCCTGAGTCGGGAATGCTAAAAAACCAACCCATTTTGTGATCTGATGTTTCCCTGGGGAGTTACACCCAAGTATATCTTAGAATTTGCAGAAAAACTGATTTCAACCAGAATATGTTACTTTTGAGCCAAAGCTCAAATTCGAAAAACAAACGTATATTAGTAGAGTCCTGGGTCCGGAATGCTAAAAAACCAAACCATTTTGTGATCTGATGTTTCCCTGGGGAGTTACACCCAAGTATATCTTAGAATTTGCAGAAAAACTCAATTCAACCAGAACATGTTACTTTTGAACCAAAGCTCAAATTCGAAAAACAAACGTATATTAGTAGTGTCCTGGGTTGGGAATGCTAAAAAACCAAACCATTTTGTGATCTGATGTTTCCCTGGGGAGTTGCACCCAAGTATATCTTAGAATTTGCAGAAAAACTCAATTGAACCAGAACGTGTTACTTTTGAACCAAAGCTCAGATTCGAAAAACAAAGGTATATTAGTAGTGTCTTGAGACGGGAATGCTAAAAAACCAACCCATTTTGTGATCTGATGTTTCCCTGGGGAGTTGCACCCAAGTATATCTTAGAATTTGCAGAAAAACTCAATTGAACCAGAACGTGTTACTTTTGAACCAAAGCTCAGATTCGAAAAACAAAGGTATATTAGTAGTGTCTTGAGACGGGAATGCTAAAAAACCAACCCATTTTGTGATCTGATGTTTCCCTGGGGAGTTACACCCAAGTATATCTTAGAATTTGCAGAAAAACTGATTTCAACCAGAACATGTTACTTTTGAACCAAAGCTCAAATTCGAAAAACAAACGTATATTAGTAGAGTCCTGCGTCGGGAATGCTAAAAAACCAACCCATTTTGTGATCTGATGTTTCCCTGGGGAGTTGCACCCAAGTATATCTTAGAATTTGCAGAAAAACTCAATTGAACCAGAACGTGTTACTTTTGAACCAAAGCTCAGATTCGAAAAACAAAGGTATATTAGTAGTGTCTTGAGACGGGAATGCTAAAAAACCAACCCATTTTGTGATCTGATGTTTCCCTGGGGAGTTACACCCAAGTATATCTTAGAATTTGCAGAAAAACTGATTTCAACCAGAACATGTTACTTTTGAACCAAAGCTCAAATTCAAAAAACAAACGTATATTAGTAGAGTCCTGGGTCGGGAATGCTAAAAAACCAACCCATTTTGTGATCTGATGTTTCCTTGGGGAGTTGCACCCAAGTATATCTTAGAATTTGCAGAAAAACTCAATTGAACCAGAACGTGTTACTTTTGAACCAAAGCTCAGATTCGAAAAACAAAGGTATATTAGTAGTGTCTTGAGACGGGAATGCTAAAAAACCAACCCATTTTGTGATCTGATGTTTCCCTGGGGAGTTACACCCAAGTATATCTTAGAATTTGCAGAAAAACTGATTTCAACCAGAACATGTTACTTTTGAACCAAAGGTCAAATTCGAAAAACAAACGTATATTAGTAGTGTCCTGGGTTGGGAATGCTAAAAAACCAACCCATTTTGTGATCTGATGTTTCCCTGGGGAGTTACACCCAAGTATATCTTAGAATTTGCAGAAAAACTGATTTCAACCAGAACATGTTACTTTTGAACCAAAGCTCAAATTCGAAAAACAAACGTATATTAGTAGAGTCCTGGGTCGGGAATGCTAAAAAACCAACCCATTTTGTGATCTGATGTTTCCCTGGGGAGTTGCACCCAAGTATATCTTAGAATTTGCAGAAAAACTCAATTGAACCAGAACGTGTTACTTTTGAACCAAAGCTCAGATTCGAAAAACAAAGGTATATTAGTAGTGTCCTGAGTCGGGAATGCTAAAAAACCAACCCATTTTGTGATCTGATGTTTCCCTGGGGAGTTACACCCAAGTATATCTTAGAATTTGCAGAAAAACTCAATTCAACCAGAACATGTTACTTTTGAACCAAAGCTCAAATTCGAAAAACAAACGTATATTAGTAGTGTCCTGGGTCGGGAATGCTAAAAAACCAACCCATTTTGTGATCTGATGTTTCCCTGGGGAGTTGCACCCAAGTATATCTTAGAATTTGCAGAAAAACTCAATTGAACCAGAACGTGTTACTTTTGAACCAAAGCTCAGATTCGAAAAACAAAGGTATATTAGTAGTGTCTTGAGACGGGAATGCTAAAAAACCAACCCATTTTGTGATCTGATGTTTCCCTGGGGAGTTACACCCAAGTATATCTTAGAATTTGCAGAAAAACTGATTTCAACCAGAACATGTTACTTTTGAACCAAAGCTCAAATTCGAAAAACAAACGTATATTAGTAGTGTCCTGGGTCGGGAATGCTAAAAAAACCAACCCATTTTGTGATCTGATGTTTCCCTGGAGAGTTACACCCAAGTATATCTTAGAATTTGCAGAAAAACTGATTTCAACCAGAACATGTTACATTTGAACCAAAGCTCAAATTCGAAAAACAAACGTATATTAGTAGAGTCCTGGGTCGGGAATGCTAAAAAACTAACCCATTTTGTGATCTGATGTTTCCCTGGGGAGTTGCACCCAAGTATATCTTAGAATTTGCAGAAAAACTCAATTCAACCAGAACGTGTTACTTTTGAACCAAAGCTCAGATTCGAAAAACAAAGGTATATTAGTAGTGTCCTGAGTCGGGAATGCTAAAAAACCAACCCATTTTGTGATCTGATGTTTCCCTGGGGAGTTACAACCCAAGTATATCTTAGAATTTGCAGAAAAACTGATTTCAACCAGAACATGTTACTTTTGAGCCAAAGCTCAAATTCGAAAAACAAACGTATATTAGTAGAGTCCTGGGTCGGGAATGCTAAAAAACCAACCCATTTTGTGATCTGATGTTTCCCTGGGGAGTTACACCCAAGTATATCTTAGAATTTGCAGAAAAACTCAATTCAACCAGAACATGTTACTTTTGAACCAAAGCTCAAATTCGAAAAACAAACGTATATTAGTAGTGTCCTGGGTTGGGAATGCTAAAAAACCAACCCATTTTGTGATCTGATGTTTCCCTGGGGAGTTGCACCCAAGTATATCTTAGAATTTGCAGAAAAACTCAATTGAACCAGAACGTGTTACTTTTGAACCAAAGCTCAGATTCGAAAAACAAAGGTATATTAGTAGTGTCTTGAGACGGGAATGCTAAAAAACCAACCCATTTTGTGATCTGATGTTTCCCTGGGGAGTTACACCCAAGTATATCTTAGAATTTGCAGAAAAACTCAATTGAACCAGAACATGTTACTTTTGAGCCAAAGCTCAAATTCGAAAAACAAACGTATATTAGTAGAGTCCTGGGTCGGGAATGCTAAAAAACCAACCCATTTTGTGATCTGATGTTTCCCTGGGGAGTTACACCCAAGTATATCTTAGAATTTGCAGAAAAACTCAATTGAACCAGAACGTGTTACTTTTGAACCAAAGCTCAGATTCGAAAAACAAAGGTATATTAGTAGTGTCCTGAGTCGGGAATGCTAAAAAACCAACCCATTTTGTGATCTGATGTTTCCCTGGGGAGTTACACCCAAGTATATCTTAGAATTTGCAGAAAAACTGATTTCAACCAGAACATGTTACTTTTGAACCAAAGCTCAAATTCGAAAAACAAACGTATATTAGTAGAGTCCTGGGTCGGGAATGCTAAAAAACCAACCCATTTTGTGATCTGATGTTTCCCTGGGGAGTTGCACCCAAGTATATCTTAGAATTTGCAGAAAAACTCAATTGAACCAGAACGTGTTACTTTTGAACCAAAGCTCAGATTCGAAAAACAAAGGTATATTAGTAGTGTCCTGAGTCGGGAATGCTAAAAAACCAACCCATTTTGTGATCTGATGTTTCCCTGGGGAGTTGCACCCAAGTATATCTTAGAATTTGCAGAAAAACTCAATTGAACCAGAACGTGTTACTTTTGAACCAAAGCTCAGATTCGAAAAACAAAGGTATATTAGTAGTGTCCTGAGTCGGGAATGCTAAAAAACCAACCCATTTTGTGATCTGATGTTTCCCTGGGGAGTTACACCCAAGTATATCTTAGAATTTGCAGAAAAACTGATTTCAACCAGAACATGTTACTTTTGAGCCAAAGCTCAAATTCGAAAAACAAACGTATATTAGTAGAGTCCTGGGTCGGGAATGCTAAAAAACCAACCCATTTTGTGATCTGATGTTTCCCTGGGGAGTTACACCCAAGTATATCTTAGAATTTGCAGAAAAACTCAATTCAACCAGAACATGTTACTTTTGAACCAAAGCTCAAATTCGAAAAACAAACGTATATTAGTAGTGTCCTGGGTTGGGAATGCTAAAAAACCAACCCATTTTGTGATCTGATGTTTCCCTGGGGAGTTGCACCCAAGTATATCTTAGAATTTGCAGAAAAACTCAATTGAACCAGAACGTGTTACTTTTGAACCAAAGCTCAGATTCGAAAAACAAAGGTATATTAGTAGTGTCTTGAGACGGGAATGCTAAAAAACCAACCCATTTTGTGATCTGATGTTTCCCTGGGGAGTTACACCCAAGTATATCTTAGAATTTGCAGAAAAACTCAATTGAACCAGAACATGTTACTTTTGAGCCAAAGCTCAAATTCGAAAAACAAACGTATATTAGTAGAGTCCTGGGTCGGGAATGCTAAAAAACCAACCCATTTTGTGATCTGATGTTTCCCTGGGGAGTTACACCCAAGTATATCTTAGAATTTGCAGAAAAACTCAATTGAACCAGAACGTGTTACTTTTGAACCAAAGCTCAGATTCGAAAAACAAAGGTATATTAGTAGTGTCCTGAGTCGGGAATGCTAAAAAACCAACCCATTTTGTGATCTGATGTTTCCCTGGGGAGTTACACCCAAGTATATCTTAGAATTTGCAGAAAAACTGATTTCAACCAGAACATGTTACTTTTGAACCAAAGCTCAGATTCGAAAAACAAAGGTATATTAGTAGTGTCTTGAGACGGGAATGCTAAAAAACCAACCCATTTTGTGATCTGATGTTTCCCTGGGGAGTTACACCCAAGTATATCTTAGAATTTGCAGAAAAACTCAATTGAACCAGAACGTGTTACTTTTGAACCAAAGCTCAGATTCGAAAAACAAAGGTATATTAGTAGTGTCCTGAGTCGGGAATGCTAAAAAACCAACCCATTTTGTGATCTGATGTTTCCCTGGGGAGTTACACCCAAGTATATCTTAGAATTTGCAGAAAAACTGATTTCAACCAGAACATGTTACTTTTGAACCAAAGCTCAAATTCGAAAAACAAACGTATATTAG
The DNA here is from genome assembly GCF_051295495.1 of Thamnophis sirtalis. Classification (NCBI taxonomy): domain Eukaryota; kingdom Metazoa; phylum Chordata; class Lepidosauria; order Squamata; family Natricidae; genus Thamnophis; species Thamnophis sirtalis. The sequence continues at coordinate 27,434 of NW_028261419.1, read as the reverse complement.
TAGAGTCCTGGGTCGGGAATGCTAAAAAACCAACCCATTTTGTGATCTGATGTTTCCCTGGGGAGTTGCACCCAAGTATATCTTAGAATTTGCAGAAAAACTCAATTGAACCAGAACGTGTTACTTTTGAACCAAAGCTCAGATTCGAAAAACAAAGGTATATTAGTAGTGTCCTGAGTCGGGAATGCTAAAAAACCAACCCATTTTGTGATCTGATGTTTCCCTGGGGAGTTACACCCAAGTATATCTTAGAATTTGCAGAAAAACTCAATTCAACCAGAACATGTTACTTTTGAACCAAAGCTCAAATTCGAAAAACAAACGTATATTATTAGTGTCCTGGGTTGGGAATGCTAAAAAACCAACCCATTTTGTGATCTGATGTTTCCCTGGGGAGTTGCACCCAAGTATATCTTAGAATTTGCAGAAAAACTCAATTGAACCAGAACGTGTTACTTTTGAACCAAAGCTCAGATTCGAAAAACAAAGGTATATTAGTAGTGTCTTGAGACGGGAATGCTAAAAAACCAACCCATTTTGTGATCTGATGTTTCCCTGGGGAGTTGCACCCAAGTATATCTTAGAATTTGCAGAAAAACTGATTTCAACCAGAACATGTTACTTTTGAACCAAAGCTCAGATTCGAAAAACAAAGGTATATTAGTAGTGTCCTGAGTCGGGAATGCTAAAAAACCAACCCATTTTGTGATCTGATGTTTCCCTGGGGAGTTACACCCAAGTATATCTTAGAATTTGCAGAAAAACTGATTTCAACCAGAATATGTTACTTTTGAGCCAAAGCTCAAATTCGAAAAACAAACGTATATTAGTAGAGTCCTGGGTCCGGAATGCTAAAAAACCAAACCATTTTGTGATCTGATGTTTCCCTGGGGAGTTACACCCAAGTATATCTTAGAATTTGCAGAAAAACTCAATTCAACCAGAACATGTTACTTTTGAACCAAAGCTCAAATTCGAAAAACAAACGTATATTAGTAGTGTCCTGGGTTGGGAATGCTAAAAAACCAAACCATTTTGTGATCTGATGTTTCCCTGGGGAGTTGCACCCAAGTATATCTTAGAATTTGCAGAAAAACTCAATTGAACCAGAACGTGTTACTTTTGAACCAAAGCTCAGATTCGAAAAACAAAGGTATATTAGTAGTGTCTTGAGACGGGAATGCTAAAAAACCAACCCATTTTGTGATCTGATGTTTCCCTGGGGAGTTGCACCCAAGTATATCTTAGAATTTGCAGAAAAACTCAATTGAACCAGAACGTGTTACTTTTGAACCAAAGCTCAGATTCGAAAAACAAAGGTATATTAGTAGTGTCTTGAGACGGGAATGCTAAAAAACCAACCCATTTTGTGATCTGATGTTTCCCTGGGGAGTTACACCCAAGTATATCTTAGAATTTGCAGAAAAACTGATTTCAACCAGAACATGTTACTTTTGAACCAAAGCTCAAATTCGAAAAACAAACGTATATTAGTAGAGTCCTGCGTCGGGAATGCTAAAAAACCAACCCATTTTGTGATCTGATGTTTCCCTGGGGAGTTGCACCCAAGTATATCTTAGAATTTGCAGAAAAACTCAATTGAACCAGAACGTGTTACTTTTGAACCAAAGCTCAGATTCGAAAAACAAAGGTATATTAGTAGTGTCTTGAGACGGGAATGCTAAAAAACCAACCCATTTTGTGATCTGATGTTTCCCTGGGGAGTTACACCCAAGTATATCTTAGAATTTGCAGAAAAACTGATTTCAACCAGAACATGTTACTTTTGAACCAAAGCTCAAATTCAAAAAACAAACGTATATTAGTAGAGTCCTGGGTCGGGAATGCTAAAAAACCAACCCATTTTGTGATCTGATGTTTCCTTGGGGAGTTGCACCCAAGTATATCTTAGAATTTGCAGAAAAACTCAATTGAACCAGAACGTGTTACTTTTGAACCAAAGCTCAGATTCGAAAAACAAAGGTATATTAGTAGTGTCTTGAGACGGGAATGCTAAAAAACCAACCCATTTTGTGATCTGATGTTTCCCTGGGGAGTTACACCCAAGTATATCTTAGAATTTGCAGAAAAACTGATTTCAACCAGAACATGTTACTTTTGAACCAAAGGTCAAATTCGAAAAACAAACGTATATTAGTAGTGTCCTGGGTTGGGAATGCTAAAAAACCAACCCATTTTGTGATCTGATGTTTCCCTGGGGAGTTACACCCAAGTATATCTTAGAATTTGCAGAAAAACTGATTTCAACCAGAACATGTTACTTTTGAACCAAAGCTCAAATTCGAAAAACAAACGTATATTAGTAGAGTCCTGGGTCGGGAATGCTAAAAAACCAACCCATTTTGTGATCTGATGTTTCCCTGGGGAGTTGCACCCAAGTATATCTTAGAATTTGCAGAAAAACTCAATTGAACCAGAACGTGTTACTTTTGAACCAAAGCTCAGATTCGAAAAACAAAGGTATATTAGTAGTGTCCTGAGTCGGGAATGCTAAAAAACCAACCCATTTTGTGATCTGATGTTTCCCTGGGGAGTTACACCCAAGTATATCTTAGAATTTGCAGAAAAACTCAATTCAACCAGAACATGTTACTTTTGAACCAAAGCTCAAATTCGAAAAACAAACGTATATTAGTAGTGTCCTGGGTCGGGAATGCTAAAAAACCAACCCATTTTGTGATCTGATGTTTCCCTGGGGAGTTGCACCCAAGTATATCTTAGAATTTGCAGAAAAACTCAATTGAACCAGAACGTGTTACTTTTGAACCAAAGCTCAGATTCGAAAAACAAAGGTATATTAGTAGTGTCTTGAGACGGGAATGCTAAAAAACCAACCCATTTTGTGATCTGATGTTTCCCTGGGGAGTTACACCCAAGTATATCTTAGAATTTGCAGAAAAACTGATTTCAACCAGAACATGTTACTTTTGAACCAAAGCTCAAATTCGAAAAACAAACGTATATTAGTAGTGTCCTGGGTCGGGAATGCTAAAAAAACCAACCCATTTTGTGATCTGATGTTTCCCTGGAGAGTTACACCCAAGTATATCTTAGAATTTGCAGAAAAACTGATTTCAACCAGAACATGTTACATTTGAACCAAAGCTCAAATTCGAAAAACAAACGTATATTAGTAGAGTCCTGGGTCGGGAATGCTAAAAAACTAACCCATTTTGTGATCTGATGTTTCCCTGGGGAGTTGCACCCAAGTATATCTTAGAATTTGCAGAAAAACTCAATTCAACCAGAACGTGTTACTTTTGAACCAAAGCTCAGATTCGAAAAACAAAGGTATATTAGTAGTGTCCTGAGTCGGGAATGCTAAAAAACCAACCCATTTTGTGATCTGATGTTTCCCTGGGGAGTTACAACCCAAGTATATCTTAGAATTTGCAGAAAAACTGATTTCAACCAGAACATGTTACTTTTGAGCCAAAGCTCAAATTCGAAAAACAAACGTATATTAGTAGAGTCCTGGGTCGGGAATGCTAAAAAACCAACCCATTTTGTGATCTGATGTTTCCCTGGGGAGTTACACCCAAGTATATCTTAGAATTTGCAGAAAAACTCAATTCAACCAGAACATGTTACTTTTGAACCAAAGCTCAAATTCGAAAAACAAACGTATATTAGTAGTGTCCTGGGTTGGGAATGCTAAAAAACCAACCCATTTTGTGATCTGATGTTTCCCTGGGGAGTTGCACCCAAGTATATCTTAGAATTTGCAGAAAAACTCAATTGAACCAGAACGTGTTACTTTTGAACCAAAGCTCAGATTCGAAAAACAAAGGTATATTAGTAGTGTCTTGAGACGGGAATGCTAAAAAACCAACCCATTTTGTGATCTGATGTTTCCCTGGGGAGTTACACCCAAGTATATCTTAGAATTTGCAGAAAAACTCAATTGAACCAGAACATGTTACTTTTGAGCCAAAGCTCAAATTCGAAAAACAAACGTATATTAGTAGAGTCCTGGGTCGGGAATGCTAAAAAACCAACCCATTTTGTGATCTGATGTTTCCCTGGGGAGTTACACCCAAGTATATCTTAGAATTTGCAGAAAAACTCAATTGAACCAGAACGTGTTACTTTTGAACCAAAGCTCAGATTCGAAAAACAAAGGTATATTAGTAGTGTCCTGAGTCGGGAATGCTAAAAAACCAACCCATTTTGTGATCTGATGTTTCCCTGGGGAGTTACACCCAAGTATATCTTAGAATTTGCAGAAAAACTGATTTCAACCAGAACATGTTACTTTTGAACCAAAGCTCAAATTCGAAAAACAAACGTATATTAGTAGAGTCCTGGGTCGGGAATGCTAAAAAACCAACCCATTTTGTGATCTGATGTTTCCCTGGGGAGTTGCACCCAAGTATATCTTAGAATTTGCAGAAAAACTCAATTGAACCAGAACGTGTTACTTTTGAACCAAAGCTCAGATTCGAAAAACAAAGGTATATTAGTAGTGTCCTGAGTCGGGAATGCTAAAAAACCAACCCATTTTGTGATCTGATGTTTCCCTGGGGAGTTGCACCCAAGTATATCTTAGAATTTGCAGAAAAACTCAATTGAACCAGAACGTGTTACTTTTGAACCAAAGCTCAGATTCGAAAAACAAAGGTATATTAGTAGTGTCCTGAGTCGGGAATGCTAAAAAACCAACCCATTTTGTGATCTGATGTTTCCCTGGGGAGTTACACCCAAGTATATCTTAGAATTTGCAGAAAAACTGATTTCAACCAGAACATGTTACTTTTGAACCAAAGCTCAAATTCGAAAAACAAACGTATATTAGTAGTGTCCTGGGTTGGGAATGCTAAAAAACCAACCCATTTTGTGATCTGATGTTTCCCTGGGGAGTTGCACCCAAGTATATCTTAGAATTTGCAGAAAAACTCAATTGAACCAGAACGTGTTACTTTTGAACCAAAGCTCAGATTCGAAAAACAAAGGTATATTAGTAGTGTCTTGAGACGGGAATGCTAAAAAACCAACCCATTTTGTGATCTGATGTTTCCCTGGGGAGTTACACCCAAGTATATCTTAGAATTTGCAGAAAAACTCAATTGAACCAGAACATGTTACTTTTGAGCCAAAGCTCAAATTCGAAAAACAAACGTATATTAGTAGAGTCCTGGGTCGGGAATGCTAAAAAACCAACCCATTTTGTGATCTGATGTTTCCCTGGGGAGTTACACCCAAGTATATCTTAGAATTTGCAGAAAAACTCAATTGAACCAGAACGTGTTACTTTTGAACCAAAGCTCAGATTCGAAAAACAAAGGTATATTAGTAGTGTCCTGAGTCGGGAATGCTAAAAAACCAACCCATTTTGTGATCTGATGTTTCCCTGGGGAGTTACACCCAAGTATATCTTAGAATTTGCAGAAAAACTGATTTCAACCAGAACATGTTACTTTTGAACCAAAGCTCAGATTCGAAAAACAAAGGTATATTAGTAGTGTCTTGAGACGGGAATGCTAAAAAACCAACCCATTTTGTGATCTGATGTTTCCCTGGGGAGTTACACCCAAGTATATCTTAGAATTTGCAGAAAAACTCAATTGAACCAGAACGTGTTACTTTTGAACCAAAGCTCAGATTCGAAAAACAAAGGTATATTAGTAGTGTCCTGAGTCGGGAATGCTAAAAAACCAACCCATTTTGTGATCTGATGTTTCCCTGGGGAGTTACACCCAAGTATATCTTAGAATTTGCAGAAAAACTGATTTCAACCAGAACATGTTACTTTTGAACCAAAGCTCAAATTCGAAAAACAAACGTATATTAGTAGAGTCCTGGGTCGGGAATGCTAAAAAACCAACCCATTTTGTGATCTGATGTTTCCCTGGGGAGTTGCACCCAAGTATATCTTAGAATTTGCAGAAAAACTCAATTGAACCAGAACGTGTTACTTTTGAACCAAAGCTCAGATTCGAAAAACAAAGGTATATTAGTAGTGTCCTGAGTCGGGAATGCTAAAAAACCAACCCATTTTGTGATCTGATGTTTCCCTGGGGAGTTACACCCAAGTATATCTTAGAATTTGCAGAAAAACTCAATTCAACCAGAACATGTTACTTTTGAACCAAAGCTCAAATTCGAAAAACAAACGTATATTATTAGTGTCCTGGGTTGGGAATGCTAAAAAACCAACCCATTTTGTGATCTGATGTTTCCCTGGGGAGTTGCACCCAAGTATATCTTAGAATTTGCAGAAAAACTCAATTGAACCAGAACGTGTTACTTTTGAACGAAAGCTCAGATTCGAAAAACAAAGGTATATTAGTAGTGTCTTGAGACGGGAATGCTAAAAAACCAACCCATTTTGTGATCTGATGTTTCCCTGGGGAGTTGCACCCAAGTATATCTTAGAATTTGCAGAAAAACTGATTTCAACCAGAACATGTTACTTTTGAACCAAAGCTCAGATTCGAAAAACAAAGGTATATTAGTAGTGTCCTGAGTCGGGAATGCTAAAAAACCAACCCATTTTGTGATCTGATGTTTCCCTGGGGAGTTACACCCAAGTATATCTTAGAATTTGCAGAAAAACTCAATTCAACCAGAACATGTTACTTTTGAACCAAAGCTCAAATTCGAAAAACAAACGTATATTAGTAGTGTCCTGGGTTGGGAATGCTAAAAAACCAACCCATTTTGTGATCTGATGTTTCCCTGGGGAGTTGCACCCAAGTATATCTTAGAATTTGCAGAAAAACTCAATTGAACCAGAACGTGTTACTTTTGAACCAAAGCTCAGATTCGAAAAACAAAGGTATATTAGTAGTGTCTTGAGACGGGAATGCTAAAAAACCAACCCATTTTGTGATCTGATGTTTCCCTGGGGAGTTACACCCAAGTATATCTTAGAATTTGCAGAAAAACTCAATTGAACCAGAATGTGTTACTTTTGAACCAAAGCTCAGATTCGAAAAACAAAAGTATATTAGTAGTGTCCTGAGTCGGGAATGCTAAAAAACCAACCCATTTTGTGATCTGATGTTTCCCTGGGGAGTTACACCCAAGTATATCTTAGAATTTGCAGAAAAACTGATTTCAACCAGAACATGTTACTTTTGAACCAAAGCTCAAATTCGAAAAACAAACGTATATTAGTAGAGTCCTGGGTCGGGAATGCTAAAAAACCAACCCATTTTGTGATCTGATGTTTCCCTGGGGAGTTGCACCCAAGTATATCTTAGAATTTGCAGAAAAACTCAATTGAACCAGAACGTGTTACTTTTGAACCAAAGCTCAGATTCGAAAAACAAAGGTATATTAGTAGTGTCTTGAGACGGGAATGCTAAAAAACCAACCCATTTTGTGATCTGATGTCTCCCTGGGGAGTTGCACCCAATTATATCTTAGAATTTGCAGAAAAACTCAATTGAACCAGAACGTGTTACTTTTGAACCAAAGCTCAGATTCGAAAAACAAAGGTATATTAGTAGTGTCTTGAGACGGGAATGCTAAAAAACCAACCCATTTTGTGATCTGATGTTTCCCTGGGGAGTTACACCCAAGTATATCTTAGAATTTGCAGAAAAACTGATTTCAACCAGAACATGTTACTTTTGAACCAAAGCTCAAATTCGAAAAACAAACGTATATTAGTAGTGTCCTGGGTCAGGAATGCTAAAAAAACCAACCCATTTTGTGATCTGATGTTTCCCTGGAGAGTTACACCCAAGTATATCTTAGAATTTGCAGAAAAACTGATTTCAACCAGAACATGTTACATTTGAACCAAAGCTCAAATTCGAAAAACAAACGTATATTAGTAGAGTCCTGGGTCGGGAATGCTAAAAAACCAACCCATTTTGTGATCTGATGTTTCCCTGGGGAGTTGCACCCAAGTATATCTTAGAATTTGCAGAAAAACTCAATTGAACCAGAACGTGTTACTTTTGAACCAAAGCTCAGATTCGAAAAACAAAGGTATATTAGTAGTGTCCTGAGTCGGGAATGCTAAAAAACCAACCCATTTTGTGATCTGATGTTTCCCTGGGGAGTTACACCCAAGTATATCTTAGAATTTGCAGAAAAATTCAATTCAACCAGAACATGTTACTTTTGAACCAAAGCTCAAATTCGAAAAACAAACGTATATTAGTAGTGTCCTGGGTTGGGAATGCTAAAAAACCAACCCATTTTGTGATCTGATGTTTCCCTGGGGAGTTGCACCCAAGTATACCTTAGAATTTGCAGAAAAACTCAATTGAACCAGAACGTGTTACTTTTGAACCAAAGCTCAGATTCGAAAAACAAAGGTATATTAGTAGTGTCTTGAGACGGGAATGCTAAAAAACCAACCCATTTTGTGATCTGATGTTTCCCTGGGGAGTTACACCCAAGTATATCTTAGAATTTGCAGAAAAACTCAATTGAACCAGAATGTGTTACTTTTGAACCAAAGCTCAGATTCGAAAAACAAAAGTATATTAGTAGTGTCCTGAGTCGGGAATGCTAAAAAACCAACCCATTTTGTGATCTGATGTTTCCCTGGGGAGTTACACCCAAGTATATCTTAGAATTTGCAGAAAAACTGATTTCAACCAGAACATGTTACTTTTGAACCAAAGCTCAAATTCGAAAAACAAACGTATATTAGTAGAGTCCTGGGTCGGGAATGCTAAAAAACCAACCCATTTTGTGATCTGATGTTTCCCTGGGGAGTTGCACCCAAGTATATCTTAGAATTTGCAGAAAAACTCAATTGAACCAGAACGTGTTACTTTTGAACCAAAGCTCAGATTCGAAAAACAAAGGTATATTAGTAGTGTCTTGAGACGGGAATGCTAAAAAACCAACCCATTTTGTGATCTGATGTTTCCCTGGGGAGTTGCACCCAATTATATCTTAGAATTTGCAGAAAAACTCAATTGAACCAGAACGTATTACTTTTGAACCAAAGCTCAGATTCGAAAAACAAAGGTATATTAGTAGTGTCTTGAGACGGGAATGCTAAAAAACCAACCCATTTTGTGATCTGATGTTTCCCTGGGGAGTTACACCCAAGTATATCTTAGAATTTGCAGAAAAACTGATTTCAACCAGAACATGTTACTTTTGAACCAAAGCTCAAATTCGAAAAACAAACGTATATTAGTAGTGTCCTGGGTCAGGAATGCTAAAAAAACCAACCCATTTTGTGATCTGATGTTTCCCTGGAGAGTTACACCCAAGTATATCTTAGAATTTGCAGAAAAACTGATTTCAACCAGAACATGTTACATTTGAACCAAAGCTCAAATTCGAAAAACAAACGTATATTAGTAGAGTCCTGGGTCGGGAATGCTAAAAAACCAACCCATTTTGTGATCTGATGTTTCCCTGGGGAGTTGCACCCAAGTATATCTTAGAATTTGCAGAAAAACTCAATTGAACCAGAACGTGTTACTTTTGAACCAAAGCTCAGATTCGAAAAACAAAGGTATATTAGTAGTGTCCTGAGTCGGGAATGCTAAAAAACCAACCCATTTTGTGATCTGATGTTTCCCTGGGGAGTTACACCCAAGTATATCTTAGAATTTGCAGAAAAACTCAATTCAACCAGAACATGTTACTTTTGAACCAAAGCTCAAATTCGAAAAACAAACGTATATTAGTAGTGTCCTGGGTTGGGAATGCTAAAAAACCAACCCATTTTGTGATCTGATGTTTCCCTGGGGAGTTGCACCCAAGTATACCTTAGAATTTGCAGAAAAACTCAATTGAACCAGAACGTGTTACTTTTGAACCAAAGCTCAGATTCGAAAAACAAAGGTATATTAGTAGTGTCTTGAGACGGGAATGCTAAAAAACCAACCCATTTTGTGATCTGATGTTTCCCTGGGGAGTTACACCCAAGTATATCTTAGAATTTGCAGAAAAACTGATTTCAACCAGAACATGTTACTTTTGAACCAAAGCTCAAATTCGAAAAACAAACGTATATTAGTAGTGTCCTGGGTCGGGAATGCTAAAAAAACCAACCCATTTTGTGATCTGATGTTTCCCTGGAGAGTTACACCCAAGTATATCTTAGAATTTGCAGAAAAACTGATTTCAACCAGAACATGTTACATTTGAACCAAAGCTCAAATTCGAAAAACAAACGTATATTAGTAGAGTCCTGGGTCGGGAATGCTAAAAAACTAACCCATTTTGTGATCTGATGTTTCCCTGGGGAGTTGCACCCAAGTATATCTTAGAATTTGCAGAAAAACTCAATTGAACCAGAACGTGTTACTTTTGAACCAAAGCTCAGATTCGAAAAACAAAGGTATATTAGTAGTGTCCTGAGTCGGGAATGCTAAAAAACCAACCCATTTTGTGATCTGATGTTTCCCTGGGGAGTTACACCCAAGTATATCTTAGAATTTGCAGAAAAACTGATTTCAACCAGAACATGTTACTTTTGAACCAAAGCTCAAATTCGAAAAACAAACGTATATTAGTAGTGTCCTGGGTTGGGAATGCTAAAAAACCAACCCATTTTGTGATCTGATGTTTCCCTGGGGAGTTGCACCCAAGTATATCTTAGAATTTGCAGAAAAACTCAATTGAACCAGAACGTGTTACTTTTGAACCAAAGCTCAGATTCGAAAAACAAAGGTATATTAGTAGTGTCTTGAGACGGGAATGCTAAAAAACCAACCCATTTTGTGATCTGATGTTTCCCTGGGGAGTTGCACCCAAGTATATCTTAGAATTTGCAGAAAAACTCAATTGAACCAGAACGTGTTACTTTTGAACCAAAGCTCAGATTCGAAAAACAAAGGTATATTAGTAGTGTCCTGAGTCGGGAATGCTAAAAAACCAACCCATTTTGTGATCTGATGTTTCCCTGGGGAGTTACACCCAAGTATATCTTAGAATTTGCAGAAAAACTGATTTCAACCAGAATATGTTACTTTTGAGCCAAAGCTCAAATTCGAAAAACAAACGTATATTAGTAGAGTCCTGGGTCCGGAATGCTAAAAAACCAAACCATTTTGTGATCTGATGTTTCCCTGGGGAGTTACACCCAAGTATATCTTAGAATTTGCAGAAAAACTCAATTCAACCAGAACATGTTACTTTTGAACCAAAGCTCAAATTCGAAAAACAAACGTATATTAGTAGTGTCCTGGGTTGGGAATGCTAAAAAACCAAACCATTTTGTGATCTGATGTTTCCCTGGGGAGTTGCACCCAAGTATATCTTAGAATTTGCAGAAAAACTCAATTGAACCAGAACGTGTTACTTTTGAACCAAAGCTCAGATTCGAAAAACAAAGGTATATTAGTAGTGTCTTGAGACGGGAATGCTAAAAAACCAACCCATTTTGTGATCTGATGTTTCCCTGGGGAGTTGCACCCAAGTATATCTTAGAATTTGCAGAAAAACTCAATTGAACCAGAACGTGTTACTTTTGAACCAAAGCTCAGATTCGAAAAACAAAGGTATATTAGTAGTGTCTTGAGACGGGAATGCTAAAAAACCAACCCATTTTGTGATCTGATGTTTCCCTGGGGAGTTACACCCAAGTATATCTTAGAATTTGCAGAAAAACTGATTTCAACCAGAACATGTTACTTTTGAACCAAAGCTCAAATTCGAAAAACAAACGTATATTAGTAGAGTCCTGGGTCGGGAATGCTAAAAAACTAACCCATTTTGTGATCTGATGTTTCCCTGGGGAGTTGCACCCAAGTATATCTTAGAATTTGCAGAAAAACTCAATTGAACCAGAACGTGTTACTTTTGAACCAAAGCTCAGATTCGAAAAACAAAGGTATATTAGTAGTGTCCTGAGTCGGGAATGCTAAAAAACCAACCCATTTTGTGATCTGATGTTTCCCTGGGGAGTTACACCCAAGTATATCTTAGAATTTGCAGAAAAACTGATTTCAACCAGAACATGTTACTTTTGAACCAAAGCTCAAATTCGAAAAACAAACGTATATTAGTAGTGTCCTGGGTTGGGAATGCTAAAAAACCAACCCATTTTGTGATCTGATGTTTCCCTGGGGAGTTGCACCCAAGTATATCTTAGAATTTGCAGAAAAACTCAATTGAACCAGAACGTGTTACTTTTGAACCAAAGCTCAGATTCGAAAAACAAAGGTATATTAGTAGTGTCCTGAGTCGGGAATGCTAAAAAACCAACCCATTTTGTGATCTGATGTTTCCCTGGGGAGTTACACCCAAGTATATCTTAGAATTTGCAGAAAAACTGATTTCAACCAGAATATGTTACTTTTGAGCCAAAGCTCAAATTCGAAAAACAAACGTATATTAGTAGAGTCCTGGGTCCGGAATGCTAAAAAACCAAACCATTTTGTGATCTGATGTTTCCCTGGGGAGTTACACCCAAGTATATCTTAGAATTTGCAGAAAAACTCAATTCAACCAGAACATGTTACTTTTGAACCAAAGCTCAAATTCGAAAAACAAACGTATATTAGTAGTGTCCTGGGTTGGGAATGCTAAAAAACCAACCCATTTTGTGATCTGATGTTTCCCTGGGGAGTTGCACCCAAGTATATCTTAGAATTTGCAGAAAAACTCAATTGAACCAGAACGTGTTACTTTTGAACCAAAGCTCAGATTCGAAAAACAAAGGTATATTAGTAGTGTCTTGAGACGGGAATGCTAAAAAACCAACCCATTTTGTGATCTGATGTTTCCCTGGGGAGTTGCACCCAAGTATATCTTAGAATTTGCAGAAAAACTCAATTGAACCAGAACGTGTTACTTTTGAACCAAAGCTCAGATTCGAAAAACAAAGGTATATTAGTAGTGTCTTGAGACGGGAATGCTAAAAAACCAACCCATTTTGTGATCTGATGTTTCCCTGGGGAGTTACACCCAAGTATATCTTAGAATTTGCAGAAAAACTGATTTCAACCAGAACATGTTACTTTTGAACCAAAGCTCAAATTCGAAAAACAAACGTATATTAGTAGAGTCCTGCGTCGGGAATGCTAAAAAACCAACCCATTTTGTGATCTGATGTTTCCCTGGGGAGTTGCACCCAAGTATATCTTAGAATTTGCAGAAAAACTCAATTGAACCAGAACGTGTTACTTTTGAACCAAAGCTCAGATTCGAAAAACAAAGGTATATTAGTAGTGTCCTGGGTCAGGAATGCTAAAAAAACCAACCCATTTTGTGATCTGATGTTTCCCTGGAGAGTTACACCCAAGTATATCTTAGAATTTGCAGAAAAACTGATTTCAACCAGAACATGTTACATTTGAACCAAAGCTCAAATTCGAAAAACAAACGTATATTAGTAGAGTCCTGGGTCGGGAATGCTAAAAAACCAACCCATTTTGTGATCTGATGTTTCCCTGGGGAGTTGCACCCAAGTATATCTTAGAATTTGCAGAAAAACTCAATTGAACCAGAACGTGTTACTTTTGAACCAAAGCTCAGATTCGAAAAACAAAGGTATATTAGTAGTGTCCTGAGTCGGGAATGCTAAAAAACCAACCCATTTTGTGATCTGATGTTTCCCTGGGGAGTTACACCCAAGTATATCTTAGAATTTGCAGAAAAACTGATTTCAACCAGAATATGTTACTTTTGAGCCAAAGCTCAAATTCGAAAAACAAACGTATATTAGTAGAGTCCTGGGTCCGGAATGCTAAAAAACCAAACCATTTTGTGATCTGATGTTTCCCTGGGGAGTTACACCCAAGTATAGCTTAGAATTTGCAGAAAAACTCAATTCAACCAGAACGTGTTACTTTTGAACCAAAGCTCAGATTCGAAAAACAAAGGTATATTAGTAGTGTCCTGGGTCAGGAATGCTAAAAAAACCAACCCATTTTGTGATCTGATGTTTCCCTGGAGAGTTACACCCAAGTATATCTTAGAATTTGCAGAAAAACTGATTTCAACCAGAACATGTTACATTTGAACCAAAGCTCAAATTCGAAAAACAAACGTATATTAGTAGAGTCCTGGGTCGGGAATGCTAAAAAACCAACCCATTTTGTGATCTGATGTTTCCCTGGGGAGTTGCACCCAAGTATATCTTAGAATTTGCAGAAAAACTCAATTGAACCAGAACGTGTTACTTTTGAACCAAAGCTCAGATTTGAAAAACAAAGGTATATTAGTAGTGTCCTGAGTCGGGAATGCTAAAAAACCAACCCATTTTGTGATCTGATGTTTCCCTGGGGAGTTACACCCAAGTATATCTTAGAATTTGCAGAAAAACTGATTTCAACCAGAATATGTTACTTTTGAGCCAAAGCTCAAATTCGAAAAACAAACGTATATTAGTAGAGTCCTGGGTCCGGAATGCTAAAAAACCAAACCATTTTGTGATCTGATGTTTCCCTGGGGAGTTACACCCAAGTATATCTTAGAATTTGCAGAAAAACTCAATTCAACCAGAACATGTTACTTTTGAACCAAAGCTCAAATTCGAAAAACAAACGTATATTAGTAGTGTCCTGGGTTGGGAATGCTAAAAAACCAAACCATTTTGTGATCTGATGTTTCCCTGGGGAGTTGCACCCAAGTATATCTTAGAATTTGCAGAAAAACTCAATTGAACCAGAACGTGTTACTTTTGAACCAAAGCTCAGATTCGAAAAACAAAGGTATATTAGTAGTGTCTTGAGACGGGAATGCTAAAAAACCAACCCATTTTGTGATCTGATGTTTCCCTGGGGAGTTGCACCCAAGTATATCTTAGAATTTGCAGAAAAACTCAATTGAACCAGAACGTGTTACTTTTGAACCAAAGCTCAGATTCGAAAAACAAAGGTATATTAGTAGTGTCTTGAGACGGGAATGCTAAAAAACCAACCCATTTTGTGATCTGATGTTTCCCTGGGGAGTTACACCCAAGTATATCTTAGAATTTGCAGAAAAACTGATTTCAACCAGAACATGTTACTTTTGAACCAAAGCTCAAATTCGAAAAACAAACGTATATTAGTAGAGTCCTGGGTCGGGAATGCTAAAAAACTAACCCATTTTGTGATCTGATGTTTCCCTGGGGAGTTGCACCCAAGTATATCTTAGAATTTGCAGAAAAACTCAATTGAACCAGAACGTGTTACTTTTGAACCAAAGCTCAGATTCGAAAAACAAAGGTATATTAGTAGTGTCCTGAGTCGGGAATGCTAAAAAACCAACCCATTTTGTGATCTGATGTTTCCCTGGGGAGTTACACCCAAGTATATCTTAGAATTTGCAGAAAAACTGATTTCAACCAGAACATGTTACTTTTGAACCAAAGCTCAAATTCGAAAAACAAACGTATATTAGTAGTGTCCTGGGTTGGGAATGCTAAAAAACCAACCCATTTTGTGATCTGATGTTTCCCTGGGGAGTTGCACCCAAGTATATCTTAGAATTTGCAGAAAAACTCAATTGAACCAGAACGTGTTACTTTTGAACCAAAGCTCAGATTCGAAAAACAAAGGTATATTAGTAGTGTCTTGAGACGGGAATGCTAAAAAACCAACCCATTTTGTGATCTGATGTTTCCCTGGGGAGTTGCACCCAAGTATATCTTAGAATTTGCAGAAAAACTCAATTGAACCAGAACGTGTTACTTTTGAACCAAAGCTCAGATTCGAAAAACAAAGGTATATTAGTAGTGTCTTGAGACGGGAATGCTAAAAAACCAACCCATTTTGTGATCTGATGTTTCCCTGGGGAGTTACACCCAAGTATATCTTAGAATTTGCAGAAAAACTGATTTCAACCAGAACATGTTACTTTTGAACCAAAGCTGAAATTCGAAAAACAAACGTATATTAGTAGTGTCCTGGGTCAGGAATGCTAAAAAAACCAACCCATTTTGTGATCTGATGTTTCCCTGGAGAGTTACACCCAAGTATATCTTAGAATTTGCAGAAAAACTGATTTCAACCAGAACATGTTACATTTGAACCAAAGCTCAAATTCGAAAAACAAACGTATATTAGTAGAGTCCTGGGTCGGGAATGCTAAAAAACCAACCCATTTTGTGATCTGATGTTTCCCTGGGGAGTTGCACCCAAGTATATCTTAGAATTTGCAGAAAAACTCAATTGAACCAGAACGTGTTACTTTTGAACCAAAGCTCAGATTCGAAAAACAAAGGTATATTAGTAGTGTCCTAGGTCAGGAATGCTAAAAAAACCAACCCATTTTGTGATCTGATGTTTCCCTGGAGAGTTACACCCAAGTATATCTTAGAATTTGCAGAAAAACTGATTTCAACCAGAACATGTTACATTTGAACCAAAGCTCAAATTCGAAAAACAAACGTATATTAGTAGAGTCCTGGGTCGGGAATGCTAAAAAACCAACCCATTTTGTGATCTGATGTTTCCCTGGGGAGTTGCACCCAAGTATATCTTAGAATTTGCAGAAAAACTCAATTGAACCAGAACGTGTTACTTTTGAACCAAAGCTCAGATTCGAAAAACAAAGGTATATTAGTAGTGTCCTGAGTCGGGAATGCTAAAAAACCAACCCATTTTGTGATCTGATGTTTCCCTGGGGAGTTACACCCAAGTATATCTTAGAATTTGCAGAAAAACTGATTTCAACCAGAATATGTTACTTTTGAGCCAAAGCTCAAATTCGAAAAACAAACGTATATTAGTAGAGTCCTGGGTCCGGAATGCTAAAAAACCAAACCATTTTGTGATCTGATGTTTCCCTGGGGAGTTACACCCAAGTATATCTTAGAATTTGCAGAAAAACTCAATTCAACCAGAACATGTTACTTTTGAACCAAAGCTCAAATTCGAAAAACAAACGTATATTAGTAGTGTCCTGGGTTGGGAATGCTAAAAAACCAAACCATTTTGTGATCTGATGTTTCCCTGGGGAGTTGCACCCAAGTATATCTTAGAATTTGCAGAAAAACTCAATTGAACCAGAACGTGTTACTTTTGAACCAAAGCTCAGATTCGAAAAACAAAGGTATATTAGTAGTGTCTTGAGACGGGAATGCTAAAAAACCAACCCATTTTGTGATCTGATGTTTCCCTGGGGAGTTGCACCCAAGTATATCTTAGAATTTGCAGAAAAACTCAATTGAACCAGAACGTGTTACTTTTGAACCAAAGCTCAGATTCGAAAAACAAAGGTATATTAGTAGTGTCTTGAGACGGGAATGCTAAAAAACCAACCCATTTTGTGATCTGATGTTTCCCTGGGGAGTTACACCCAAGTATATCTTAGAATTTGCAGAAAAACTGATTTCAACCAGAACATGTTACTTTTGAACCAAAGCTCAAATTCGAAAAACAAACGTATATTAGTAGAGTCCTGCGTCGGGAATGCTAAAAAACCAACCCATTTTGTGATCTGATGTTTCCCTGGGGAGTTGCACCCAAGTATATCTTAGAATTTGCAGAAAAACTCAATTGAACCAGAACGTGTTACTTTTGAACCAAAGCTCAGATTCGAAAAACAAAGGTATATTAGTAGTGTCTTGAGACGGGAATGCTAAAAAACCAACCCATTTTGTGATCTGATGTTTCCCTGGGGAGTTACACCCAAGTATATCTTAGAATTTGCAGAAAAACTGATTTCAACCAGAACATGTTACTTTTGAACCAAAGCTCAAATTCAAAAAACAAACGTATATTAGTAGAGTCCTGGGTCGGGAATGCTAAAAAACCAACCCATTTTGTGATCTGATGTTTCCTTGGGGAGTTGCACCCAAGTATATCTTAGAATTTGCAGAAAAACTCAATTGAACCAGAACGTGTTACTTTTGAACCAAAGCTCAGATTCGAAAAACAAAGGTATATTAGTAGTGTCTTGAGACGGGAATGCTAAAAAACCAACCCATTTTGTGATCTGATGTTTCCCTGGGGAGTTACACCCAAGTATATCTTAGAATTTGCAGAAAAACTGATTTCAACCAGAACATGTTACTTTTGAACCAAAGGTCAAATTCGAAAAACAAACGTATATTAGTAGTGTCCTGGGTTGGGAATGCTAAAAAACCAACCCATTTTGTGATCTGATGTTTCCCTGGGGAGTTACACCCAAGTATATCTTAGAATTTGCAGAAAAACTGATTTCAACCAGAACATGTTACTTTTGAACCAAAGCTCAAATTCGAAAAACAAACGTATATTAGTAGAGTCCTGGGTCGGGAATGCTAAAAAAACCAACCCATTTTGTGATCTGATGTTTCCCTGGGGAGTTGCACCCAAGTATATCTTAGAATTTGCAGAAAAACTCAATTGAACCAGAACGTGTTACTTTTGAACCAAAGCTCAGATTCGAAAAACAAAGGTATATTAGTAGTGTCTTGAGACGGGAATGCTAAAAAACCAACCCATTTTGTGATCTGATGTTTCCCTGGGGAGTTACACCCAAGTATATCTTAGAATTTGCAGAAAAACTGATTTCAACCAGAACATGTTACTTTTGAACCAAAGCTGAAATTCGAAAAACAAACGTATATTAGTAGTGTCCTGGGTCAGGAATGCTAAAAAAACCAACCCATTTTGTGATCTGATGTTTCCCTGGAGAGTTACACCCAAGTATATCTTAGAATTTGCAGAAAAACTGATTTCAACCAGAACATGTTACATTTGAACCAAAGCTCAAATTCGAAAAACAAACGTATATTAGTAGAGTCCTGGGTCGGGAATGCTAAAAAACCAACCCATTTTGTGATCTGATGTTTCCCTGGGGAGTTGCACCCAAGTATATCTTAGAATTTGCAGAAAAACTCAATTGAACCAGAACGTGTTACTTTTGAACCAAAGCTCAGATTCGAAAAACAAAGGTATATTAGTAGTGTCCTAGGTCAGGAATGCTAAAAAACCAACCCATTTTGTGATCTGATGTTTCCCTGGGGAGTTACACCCAAGTATATCTTAGAATTTGCAGAAAAACTGATTTCAACCAGAACATGTTACTTTTGAACCAAAGCTGAAATTCGAAAAACAAACGTATATTAGTAGTGTCCTGGGTCAGGAATGCTAAAAAAACCAACCCATTTTGTGATCTGATGTTTCCCTGGAGAGTTACACCCAAGTATATCTTAGAATTTGCAGAAAAACTGATTTCAACCAGAACATGTTACATTTGAACCAAAGCTCAAATTCGAAAAACAAACGTATATTAGTAGAGTCCTGGGTCGGGAATGCTAAAAAACCAACCCATTTTGTGATCTGATGTTTCCCTGGGGAGTTGCACCCAAGTATATCTTAGAATTTGCAGAAAAACTCAATTGAACCAGAACGTGTTACTTTTGAACCAAAGCTCAGATTCGAAAAACAAAGGTATATTAGTAGTGTCCTAGGTCAGGAATGCTAAAAAAACCAACCCATTTTGTGATCTGATGTTTCCCTGGAGAGTTACACCCAAGTATATCTTAGAATTTGCAGAAAAACTGATTTCAACCAGAACATGTTACATTTGAACCAAAGCTCAAATTCGAAAAACAAACGTATATTAGTAGAGTCCTGGGTCGGGAATGCTAAAAAACCAACCCATTTTGTGATCTGATGTTTCCCTGGGGAGTTGCACCCAAGTATATCTTAGAATTTGCAGAAAAACTCAATTGAACCAGAACGTGTTACTTTTGAACCAAAGCTCAGATTCGAAAAACAAAGGTATATTAGTAGTGTCCTGAGTCGGGAATGCTAAAAAACCAACCCATTTTGTGATCTGATGTTTCCCTGGGGAGTTACACCCAAGTATATCTTAGAATTTGCAGAAAAACTGATTTCAACCAGAATATGTTACTTTTGAGCCAAAGCTCAAATTCGAAAAACAAACGTATATTAGTAGAGTCCTGGGTCCGGAATGCTAAAAAACCAAACCATTTTGTGATCTGATGTTTCCCTGGGGAGTTACACCCAAGTATATCTTAGAATTTGCAGAAAAACTCAATTCAACCAGAACATGTTACTTTTGAACCAAAGCTCAAATTCGAAAAACAAACGTATATTAGTAGTGTCCTGGGTTGGGAATGCTAAAAAACCAAACCATTTTGTGATCTGATGTTTCCCTGGGGAGTTGCACCCAAGTATATCTTAGAATTTGCAGAAAAACTCAATTGAACCAGAACGTGTTACTTTTGAACCAAAGCTCAGATTCGAAAAACAAAGGTATATTAGTAGTGTCTTGAGACGGGAATGCTAAAAAACCAACCCATTTTGTGATCTGATGTTTCCCTGGGGAGTTGCACCCAAGTATATCTTAGAATTTGCAGAAAAACTCAATTGAACCAGAACGTGTTACTTTTGAACCAAAGCTCAGATTCGAAAAACAAAGGTATATTAGTAGTGTCTTGAGACGGGAATGCTAAAAAACCAACCCATTTTGTGATCTGATGTTTCCCTGGGGAGTTACACCCAAGTATATCTTAGAATTTGCAGAAAAACTGATTTCAACCAGAACATGTTACTTTTGAACCAAAGCTCAAATTCGAAAAACAAACGTATATTAGTAGAGTCCTGCGTCGGGAATGCTAAAAAACCAACCCATTTTGTGATCTGATGTTTCCCTGGGGAGTTGCACCCAAGTATATCTTAGAATTTGCAGAAAAACTCAATTGAACCAGAACGTGTTACTTTTGAACCAAAGCTCAGATTCGAAAAACAAAGGTATATTAGTAGTGTCTTGAGACGGGAATGCTAAAAAACCAACCCATTTTGTGATCTGATGTTTCCCTGGGGAGTTACACCCAAGTATATCTTAGAATTTGCAGAAAAACTGATTTCAACCAGAACATGTTACTTTTGAACCAAAGCTCAAATTCAAAAAACAAACGTATATTAGTAGAGTCCTGGGTCGGGAATGCTAAAAAACCAACCCATTTTGTGATCTGATGTTTCCTTGGGGAGTTGCACCCAAGTATATCTTAGAATTTGCAGAAAAACTCAATTGAACCAGAACGTGTTACTTTTGAACCAAAGCTCAGATTCGAAAAACAAAGGTATATTAGTAGTGTCTTGAGACGGGAATGCTAAAAAACCAACCCATTTTGTGATCTGATGTTTCCCTGGGGAGTTACACCCAAGTATATCTTAGAATTTGCAGAAAAACTGATTTCAACCAGAACATGTTACTTTTGAACCAAAGGTCAAATTCGAAAAACAAACGTATATTAGTAGTGTCCTGGGTTGGGAATGCTAAAAAACCAACCCATTTTGTGATCTGATGTTTCCCTGGGGAGTTACACCCAAGTATATCTTAGAATTTGCAGAAAAACTGATTTCAACCAGAACATGTTACTTTTGAACCAAAGCTCAAATTCGAAAAACAAACGTATATTAGTAGAGTCCTGGGTCGGGAATGCTAAAAAACCAACCCATTTTGTGATCTGATGTTTCCCTGGGGAGTTGCACCCAAGTATATCTTAGAATTTGCAGAAAAACTCAATTGAACCAGAACGTGTTACTTTTGAACCAAAGCTCAGATTCGAAAAACAAAGGTATATTAGTAGTGTCTTGAGACGGGAATGCTAAAAAACCAACCCATTTTGTGATCTGATGTTTCCCTGGGGAGTTACACCCAAGTATATCTTAGAATTTGCAGAAAAACTGATTTCAACCAGAACATGTTACTTTTGAACCAAAGCTGAAATTCGAAAAACAAACGTATATTAGTAGTGTCCTGGGTCAGGAATGCTAAAAAAACCAACCCATTTTGTGATCTGATGTTTCCCTGGAGAGTTACACCCAAGTATATCTTAGAATTTGCAGAAAAACTGATTTCAACCAGAACATGTTACATTTGAACCAAAGCTCAAATTCGAAAAACAAACGTATATTAGTAGAGTCCTGGGTCGGGAATGCTAAAAAACCAACCCATTTTGTGATCTGATGTTTCCCTGGGGAGTTGCACCCAAGTATATCTTAGAATTTGCAGAAAAACTCAATTGAACCAGAACGTGTTACTTTTGAACCAAAGCTCAGATTCGAAAAACAAAGGTATATTAGTAGTGTCCTAGGTCAGGAATGCTAAAAAACCAACCCATTTTGTGATCTGATGTTTCCCTGGGGAGTTACACCCAAGTATATCTTAGAATTTGCAGAAAAACTGATTTCAACCAGAATATGTTACTTTTGAGCCAAAGCTCAAATTCGAAAAACAAACGTATATTAGTAGAGTCCTGGGTCCGGAATGCTAAAAAACCAAACCATTTTGTGATCTGATGTTTCCCTGGGGAGTTACACCCAAGTATATCTTAGAATTTGCAGAAAAACTCAATTCAACCAGAACATGTTACTTTTGAACCAAAGCTCAAATTCGAAAAACAAACGTATATTAGTAGTGTCCTGGGTTGGGAATGCTAAAAAACCAAACCATTTTGTGATCTGATGTTTCCCTGGGGAGTTGCACCCAAGTATATCTTAGAATTTGCAGAAAAACTCAATTGAACCAGAACGTGTTACTTTTGAACCAAAGCTCAGATTCGAAAAACAAAGGTATATTAGTAGTGTCTTGAGACGGGAATGCTAAAAAACCAACCCATTTTGTGATCTGATGTTTCCCTGGGGAGTTGCACCCAAGTATATCTTAGAATTTGCAGAAAAACTCAATTGAACCAGAACGTGTTACTTTTGAACCAAAGCTCAGATTCGAAAAACAAAGGTATATTAGTAGTGTCTTGAGACGGGAATGCTAAAAAACCAACCCATTTTGTGATCTGATGTTTCCCTGGGGAGTTACACCCAAGTATATCTTAGAATTTGCAGAAAAACTGATTTCAACCAGAACATGTTACTTTTGAACCAAAGCTCAAATTCGAAAAACAAACGTATATTAGTAGAGTCCTGCGTCGGGAATGCTAAAAAACCAACCCATTTTGTGATCTGATGTTTCCCTGGGGAGTTGCACCCAAGTATATCTTAGAATTTGCAGAAAAACTCAATTGAACCAGAACGTGTTACTTTTGAACCAAAGCTCAGATTCGAAAAACAAAGGTATATTAGTAGTGTCTTGAGACGGGAATGCTAAAAAACCAACCCATTTTGTGATCTGATGTTTCCCTGGGGAGTTACACCCAAGTATATCTTAGAATTTGCAGAAAAACTGATTTCAACCAGAACATGTTACTTTTGAACCAAAGCTCAAATTCAAAAAACAAACGTATATTAGTAGAGTCCTGGGTCGGGAATGCTAAAAAACCAACCCATTTTGTGATCTGATGTTTCCTTGGGGAGTTGCACCCAAGTATATCTTAGAATTTGCAGAAAAACTCAATTGAACCAGAACGTGTTACTTTTGAACCAAAGCTCAGATTCGAAAAACAAAGGTATATTAGTAGTGTCTTGAGACGGGAATGCTAAAAAACCAACCCATTTTGTGATCTGATGTTTCCCTGGGGAGTTGCACCCAAGTATATCTTAGAATTTGCAGAAAAACTCAATTGAACCAGAACGTGTTACTTTTGAACCAAAGCTCAGATTCGAAAAACAAAGGTATATTAGTAGTGTCTTGAGACGGGAATGCTAAAAAACCAACCCATTTTGTGATCTGATGTTTCCCTGGGGAGTTACACCCAAGTATATCTTAGAATTTGCAGAAAAACTGATTTCAACCAGAACATGTTACTTTTGAACCAAAGCTGAAATTCGAAAAACAAACGTATATTAGTAGTGTCCTGGGTCAGGAATGCTAAAAAAACCAACCCATTTTGTGATCTGATGTTTCCCTGGAGAGTTACACCCAAGTATATCTTAGAATTTGCAGAAAAACTGATTTCAACCAGAACATGTTACATTTGAACCAAAGCTCAAATTCGAAAAACAAACGTATATTAGTAGAGTCCTGGGTCGGGAATGCTAAAAAACCAACCCATTTTGTGATCTGATGTTTCCCTGGGGAGTTGCACCCAAGTATATCTTAGAATTTGCAGAAAAACTCAATTGAACCAGAACGTGTTACTTTTGAACCAAAGCTCAGATTCGAAAAACAAAGGTATATTAGTAGTGTCCTAGGTCAGGAATGCTAAAAAAACCAACCCATTTTGTGATCTGATGTTTCCCTGGAGAGTTACACCCAAGTATATCTTAGAATTTGCAGAAAAACTGATTTCAACCAGAACATGTTACATTTGAACCAAAGCTCAAATTCGAAAAACAAACGTATATTAGTAGAGTCCTGGGTCGGGAATGCTAAAAAACCAACCCATTTTGTGATCTGATGTTTCCCTGGGGAGTTGCACCCAAGTATATCTTAGAATTTGCAGAAAAACTCAATTGAACCAGAACGTGTTACTTTTGAACCAAAGCTCAGATTCGAAAAACAAAGGTATATTAGTAGTGTCCTGAGTCGGGAATGCTAAAAAACCAACCCATTTTGTGATCTGATGTTTCCCTGGGGAGTTACACCCAAGTATATCTTAGAATTTGCAGAAAAACTGATTTCAACCAGAATATGTTACTTTTGAGCCAAAGCTCAAATTCGAAAAACAAACGTATATTAGTAGAGTCCTGGGTCCGGAATGCTAAAAAACCAAACCATTTTGTGATCTGATGTTTCCCTGGGGAGTTACACCCAAGTATATCTTAGAATTTGCAGAAAAACTCAATTCAACCAGAACATGTTACTTTTGAACCAAAGCTCAAATTCGAAAAACAAACGTATATTAGTAGTGTCCTGGGTTGGGAATGCTAAAAAACCAAACCATTTTGTGATCTGATGTTTCCCTGGGGAGTTGCACCCAAGTATATCTTAGAATTTGCAGAAAAACTCAATTGAACCAGAACGTGTTACTTTTGAACCAAAGCTCAGATTCGAAAAACAAAGGTATATTAGTAGTGTCTTGAGACGGGAATGCTAAAAAACCAACCCATTTTGTGATCTGATGTTTCCCTGGGGAGTTGCACCCAAGTATATCTTAGAATTTGCAGAAAAACTCAATTGAACCAGAACGTGTTACTTTTGAACCAAAGCTCAGATTCGAAAAACAAAGGTATATTAGTAGTGTCTTGAGACGGGAATGCTAAAAAACCAACCCATTTTGTGATCTGATGTTTCCCTGGGGAGTTACACCCAAGTATATCTTAGAATTTGCAGAAAAACTGATTTCAACCAGAACATGTTACTTTTGAACCAAAGCTCAAATTCGAAAAACAAACGTATATTAGTAGAGTCCTGCGTCGGGAATGCTAAAAAACCAACCCATTTTGTGATCTGATGTTTCCCTGGGGAGTTGCACCCAAGTATATCTTAGAATTTGCAGAAAAACTCAATTGAACCAGAACGTGTTACTTTTGAACCAAAGCTCAGATTCGAAAAACAAAGGTATATTAGTAGTGTCTTGAGACGGGAATGCTAAAAAACCAACCCATTTTGTGATCTGATGTTTCCCTGGGGAGTTACACCCAAGTATATCTTAGAATTTGCAGAAAAACTGATTTCAACCAGAACATGTTACTTTTGAACCAAAGCTCAAATTCAAAAAACAAACGTATATTAGTAGAGTCCTGGGTCGGGAATGCTAAAAAACCAACCCATTTTGTGATCTGATGTTTCCTTGGGGAGTTGCACCCAAGTATATCTTAGAATTTGCAGAAAAACTCAATTGAACCAGAACGTGTTACTTTTGAACCAAAGCTCAGATTCGAAAAACAAAGGTATATTAGTAGTGTCTTGAGACGGGAATGCTAAAAAACCAACCCATTTTGTGATCTGATGTTTCCCTGGGGAGTTACACCCAAGTATATCTTAGAATTTGCAGAAAAACTGATTTCAACCAGAACATGTTACTTTTGAACCAAAGGTCAAATTCGAAAAACAAACGTATATTAGTAGTGTCCTGGGTTGGGAATGCTAAAAAACCAACCCATTTTGTGATCTGATGTTTCCCTGGGGAGTTACACCCAAGTATATCTTAGAATTTGCAGAAAAACTGATTTCAACCAGAACATGTTACTTTTGAACCAAAGCTCAAATTCGAAAAACAAACGTATATTAGTAGAGTCCTGGGTCGGGAATGCTAAAAAACCAACCCATTTTGTGATCTGATGTTTCCCTGGGGAGTTGCACCCAAGTATATCTTAGAATTTGCAGAAAAACTCAATTGAACCAGAACGTGTTACTTTTGAACCAAAGCTCAGATTCGAAAAACAAAGGTATATTAGTAGTGTCTTGAGACGGGAATGCTAAAAAACCAACCCATTTTGTGATCTGATGTTTCCCTGGGGAGTTACACCCAAGTATATCTTAGAATTTGCAGAAAAACTGATTTCAACCAGAACATGTTACTTTTGAACCAAAGCTGAAATTCGAAAAACAAACGTATATTAGTAGTGTCCTGGGTCAGGAATGCTAAAAAAACCAACCCATTTTGTGATCTGATGTTTCCCTGGAGAGTTACACCCAAGTATATCTTAGAATTTGCAGAAAAACTGATTTCAACCAGAACATGTTACATTTGAACCAAAGCTCAAATTCGAAAAACAAACGTATATTAGTAGAGTCCTGGGTCGGGAATGCTAAAAAACCAACCCATTTTGTGATCTGATGTTTCCCTGGGGAGTTGCACCCAAGTATATCTTAGAATTTGCAGAAAAACTCAATTGAACCAGAACGTGTTACTTTTGAACCAAAGCTCAGATTCGAAAAACAAAGGTATATTAGTAGTGTCCTAGGTCAGGAATGCTAAAAAACCAACCCATTTTGTGATCTGATGTTTCCCTGGGGAGTTACACCCAAGTATATCTTAGAATTTGCAGAAAAACTGATTTCAACCAGAATATGTTACTTTTGAGCCAAAGCTCAAATTCGAAAAACAAACGTATATTAGTAGAGTCCTGGGTCCGGAATGCTAAAAAACCAAACCATTTTGTGATCTGATGTTTCCCTGGGGAGTTACACCCAAGTATATCTTAGAATTTGCAGAAAAACTCAATTCAACCAGAACATGTTACTTTTGAACCAAAGCTCAAATTCGAAAAACAAACGTATATTAGTAGTGTCCTGGGTTGGGAATGCTAAAAAACCAAACCATTTTGTGATCTGATGTTTCCCTGGGGAGTTGCACCCAAGTATATCTTAGAATTTGCAGAAAAACTCAATTGAACCAGAACGTGTTACTTTTGAACCAAAGCTCAGATTCGAAAAACAAAGGTATATTAGTAGTGTCTTGAGACGGGAATGCTAAAAAACCAACCCATTTTGTGATCTGATGTTTCCCTGGGGAGTTGCACCCAAGTATATCTTAGAATTTGCAGAAAAACTCAATTGAACCAGAACGTGTTACTTTTGAACCAAAGCTCAGATTCGAAAAACAAAGGTATATTAGTAGTGTCTTGAGACGGGAATGCTAAAAAACCAACCCATTTTGTGATCTGATGTTTCCCTGGGGAGTTACACCCAAGTATATCTTAGAATTTGCAGAAAAACTGATTTCAACCAGAACATGTTACTTTTGAACCAAAGCTCAAATTCGAAAAACAAACGTATATTAGTAGAGTCCTGCGTCGGGAATGCTAAAA